>NW_016823458.1:5442-6967 GCF_001698545.2 Rhinopithecus bieti
TGTGTGTAGTGTGTGTGTTTGTAGTGTGTGTGTAGTGTGTGGTGTGTTTGTAGTGTGGTGTGTGTGTTTGTAGTGTGTGTGTAGTGTGTGGTGTGTGTGTAGTGTGTGGTGTGTTTGTAGTGTGGTGTGTGTTTGTAGTGTGTGTGTAGTGTGTGGTGTGTTTGTGGTATGGTGTGTGTTTGTATGTGTGTAGTGTGTGGTGTGTTTGTAGCGTGTGGTGTGTGTGTAGTGTGGTGTGTGTGTTTGTAGTGTGTGTGTAGCGTGTAGTGTGTTTGTAGTGTGGTGTGTTTGTAGTGTGTGTAGTGTGGTGTGTTTGTAGTGTGTGTGTAGTGTGTGGTGTGTTTGTAGTGTGGTGTGTGTGTTTGTAGTGTGTGTGTAGTGTGTGGTGTGTGTGTAGTGTGTGGTGTGTTTGTAGAGTGGTGAGTGTGTAGTGTGTGTAGTGTGGTGTGTGTTTGTATGTGTGTAGTGTGTGGTGTGTTTGTAGCGTGTGGTGTGTGTGTTTGTAGTGTGTGTGTAGTGTGTGGTGTGTTTGTAGTGTGGTGTGTGTTTGTATGTGTGTAGTGTGTGGTGTGTTTGTAGTGTGGTATGTGTGTTTGTATGTGTGTTGTGTGTGGTGTGTTTGTAGTATGTGGTGTGTTTGTAGTGTGGTGTGTGTTTGTAGTGTGTGTGTAGTGTGTGGTGTGTGTGTAGTGTGTGGTGTGTTTATAGTGTGGTGTGTGTGTTTGTAGTGTGGTGTGTTCGTAGTGTGTTTGTAGTGTGTGGTGTGTTTGTAGTGTGTGGTGTATTTGTAGTGTGGTGTGTGTTTGTAGTGTGTGTCTGGTGTGTGTGTATGTGTGGTGTGGTTGTGTGGTGTGGGTGTGTGCGTGTCTGTGTAGACAGCAAGTATGTGAGGCTTGTCTGGGTCACTGTGCTCATGAGAGTCACCAGGTGTCCTTTCTGGAAGGAACCACCATCCCTCACAGGCTTCTGTACTGTGTCTTGGGTCCGTCTGGAGCAGGCTTTGGTCTGGGCCAGTGCCAATGGGAAGTGGCCCTTGGTTGATGTTCTCAGAAGCTGGGGAGTAAGAAGCAGCCAGGCAGATTTGAATGGTTGAGTGTTAAGTTTTAGTGACTGTTTCATAAGAGTGTATTGGATTAAGTTTCCCTCACCTCAACCACTTGCAAAAAATTTTTTCCTGAATATCTGTCACTATTTTTAAAAATATTTTTTTTGGCCGGACGCGGTGGCTCATGCCTGTAATCCCAGCACTTTCAGAGGCTGAGGCGGGTATCGGATCACCTAAGGTCAGGAGTTTGAGACCAGCCTGGCCAACATGGTGAAACCCCATCTCTACTAAAAATACAAAAAATCAGCCGGGTGAGGTGGCGGGCGCCTGTAGTCTCAGCTACCCGGGAGGCTGAGGTAGGAGAATGGCTTGAACCCGGGAGGCAGAGCTTGCAGTGAGCCAAGATCGCGCCACTGCACTCCAGCCTGGGCGACAGAGCGAGACTCCGTCTCAAAAAAAAAATTAGCCAGACGTGGTGGC
>NW_016823458.1:7199-8632 GCF_001698545.2 Rhinopithecus bieti
AAAAATTAGCCAGACGTGGTGGCGGGTGTCTGTACAATCCCCCCTACTCGGGAGGCTGAGGCAGGAGAATCACTTGAACCCGGGAGGCAGGGATTGAGTGAGCCGAGATCGCACCACTGCCTGGGTGACAGAGTGAAACTCCGTCTCAAAAAAAAAAAATTTTAAATTAAAAAATATTTTTTTTGCCGGGCGTGGTGGCTCACGCCTGTAATCCCAGCACTTTGGGAGGCCGAGGTGGGCGTATCACGAGGTCAGGAGTTCAAGATCAGCCTGACCAACATGATGAAACCCTGTCTCTACTAAAAATACAAAACTTAGCCGGGCGTGGTGACACGCGCCTGTAGTCCCAGCTACTCGGAGACTGAGGCAGGAGAATCCCTTGAACAAGGGAGGCAGAAGTTGCAGTGAGCAGAGATTGTGCCACTTCACTCCAGCCTGGGCGACAGAGTGAGACTCCATCTCAACCAAAATAAATAAATAAATATATTTTAAGTTAGCTTTTTACAAACAATAGGAAATATATTTTAAAGATACCAAATTTTTAAAGTTTTCACTCCATCAGCTACCAATGTTAATACTTCCTTGTACATCTTTCCTGAGGTACTTTATTATGTTTATAGACAATACAAGTGATTAAACATGTGGAGAACATTACATGTGGGCTTTAAGTTCACTACGGATATACCCAGAAAATGAAAAATGGTCCTCATTTTAGGTGCCATATTGTCTGTGAGAAACAAAATACAGCAAAATGTGTCCTTTATTTAAATACATCATATGCAGACATTTAAGAAGCTCTTTTTTCATTACTTTGAAGCATTTTTAAAGCTAGCTACAAGGAACTTTCTGGACCAAAGTTACAAGGGACCTTTGCCCCACAGCATCCAACCGCCATGAAGTGCAGAACTCTTGCTGTGGAACACCTGCTATTCCCTTGCTCCAGACTTTATAATGGCTTCTCCTGATCTAAAAGGACCCTTAAGTCTTGGCCAGGCAAGGTGGCTCACACCCATAATTCCAATATTGTGGGAGGCCAAGGCAGGAGGATTGCTTGAGGTCAGGATTTTGAGTCCAGCCTGGGCAACATAGTGAGATCCCTGTCTACAAAAAATTAAAAAATTAGCTGGGCATAGTGGTGCATGCCTATACTCCCAGCTACTCAGGAGGCTGAGGAAGGAGGATTGCTTGAGCCTGAAAAGTCAAGGCTGCAGTGAGCATGATTGCACCACTGCACTCCAGCCTGAGTGTCAGAGTGAGACTCTGTCTCAAAAAAAAAAAAAAAAAAAAAGCCCAGGCTTAAGCTTTTAATGCGGCGTGACTTCCAGGACCTGGCCCCCCACCACCTCTGTCTCTACCCTCATTTCTTTTATTTGATGCCTCATACTTTTGTACCAGCAACTACTTGGCCCTACACGCTTCTGCAATTTTCTTTT
>NW_016823459.1:0-747 GCF_001698545.2 Rhinopithecus bieti
CAGAAGGACTTCTTTGGATCGCATGGAGGCCTACGCTGAGAAAGGAAATATCATCAGTTCAAAACATGAAAGAAGCTTTCTGTGAAACTTCTTTGTGATCCGTGAATTCCTCTCACAGAGTTACAGCTTAGTTCTCAGGAATCGGTTTGCTTACACTCTTTTCGTGGAATCTGGAGAGTGATATTTTGGAGCCCATAAGGGCCCATGGTGAGAAAAGAAATATACTCAGATAATAACTAAAGGACGCTTTCTGAGAGATTGCTTTGTAATGTGTGACATCATCACACAGAGTTCCACCATTCCCTTCTTGGAACAGTTTGCTAACTCTGTTATCTTGGGTTCTGTAAAGTGATATTTGGGAGCTCTTTGAGGGATATGGTGAAAACGGAAGTATCCTCAGATGAAAACTGGAAAGAAGCCTTCTGAAAAACTGCATTTTGATGTCTGAATGCATCTCACAGAGTTGCACGTTTCTCTTCAGTTTTCAGTTTGCTAACACAGTTTTCTGCAAATCTGCAATGGGATACTTCTGAACGCAATGAAGCTTATGGTGAAAAAGGAAATATCCTCAGAGGAAAACTAGAAAGCAGCTTTCTCAGAAACTTCTTGGGGATGTGTGAATTCATCTCACAGAGTTACTCTTAGGTTCCATGCAACAGACCATTATCACTGTTATTGAGGAACCTGAGAAGGACTTATTTGGATCACATTGAAGCCTATGCTGATAAAGGAAATATCATCAGTTCA
>NW_016823460.1:0-344 GCF_001698545.2 Rhinopithecus bieti
GACTCGGGAAGGGGAACATCACACACTGGGGCATATTATGGGGGGTGGGAGGGATTGCATTGGGGAGTTATACCTGATAAAAATGATGAATTGATGGGTGCTGACGAATTGATTGGTGCAGCACACCAACATGGCACAAATATACATATGTAACAAACCTGCACGTTGTGCATATGTATCCTGGAACTTAAAGTATAATAAAAATAAATAAATAAATAAATACATAAATAAATACATAAAAAGAATATAAAAAAGAAAAAAGAAAAAAAAGAAAGAAGCATTCTATGACACTTGCTTGTGATGTATGAATTCATCTCACCAAGGTACACCACTGTTTTCATGTA
>NW_016823461.1:0-11256 GCF_001698545.2 Rhinopithecus bieti
GAAGGAAAGAATTTTGACAGTGTTAAGCTAGGAGGTTTTTCCTAATACATGGGATAAAATAAGGTATCACTTAGGAAGCAATTATTGGTATAAAATTAAAGGATGAGGAGGAAGGGACTGGAGTGAGCAAGGAAGGGTAATAATCATACAGATGGATGAAGCAGCTTGTTATAAACAGTGAAAGCTAATTTGGAACTGCAGAAAATGAAAGATATTTGATATTGCTGTAGTTCAGAGAGAAAAAGAGTGATGTAAGATGTAGTTTCAGGGAAGATCAGTGAAAAATTGAAAAGATAGTATCATAAGCCCTGTGAAAATATGTTTTGGGGAGAGAAGCCAGAATTATTGAAATATAGACAAAGTGAATTTTTTTTTTTTTATTATTATACTTTAAGTTCTAGGGTACATGTGCATAATGTGCAGGTTTGTTACATATGTATACTTATGCCATGTTGGTGTGCTGCACCCATCAACTCGTCAGCACCCATCAATTCATCATTTATATCATGTATAACTCCCCAATGCAATCCCTCCCTCCTCCCCGCTCCCCATGATAGGCCCCAGTGTGTGATGTTCCCCTTCCCGAGTCCAAGTGATCTCATTGTTCAGTTCCCACCTATGAGTGAGAACATGCGGTGTTTGGTTTTCTCTTCTTGTGATAGTTTGCTGAGAATGAGGGATTTATCAAGCTTTGTCTAAGTTGAGTGAGCTTATTGGCTACAGGATTAGGGAATAACAAGAGTAGGCTTCACGGTATCTTCTTTTTGAGGTGGGGAATCATACAAGGCAAAGTTGGTTTGATAGCATGACTTCCGTCTGCTGGATGAAGCTACAATTCTGTTTTCTTTTTGCAAAGAAAATATGGGACTTTAGAACACAGTTCTGGAGCCCACTTCCTTCTCCAAAAGAGGCTTGAAAAAAAGAATCCCAGCAGCCTAATTATCCAGCATCAAGAGAGATATTGGGGAACAATTTTGAATACAAATAACCTCATAAATTAACCCTGTTAGCAGTCTTCAGATACACCATTTAAACTAATTTCTACACCAGGACTTAGCAATCACCTCTCCCGTTAATTTCTGATACCCCAGGTCAGGCTCTAGTGACTATGGGAGAATGGAATGAAGACAATTGAGAGGAAAATAAAGAACAATCTTCTTGGACTTCTCTTCCACCACATAGTTGTTGCAAGAGGGTAAATAGAGAAAAGAGGCAAGATATCTGTATCTATGGATTCTGCCAGATGTATCAACCTTTAACACAGAAGTTCAACTTCTTAGAAAATGCTAACTCTGAAAGAAAAACAGTAGTTTTATGTGATGGGTACTTACATGAATAATTAAGAGTTCTGAGTTGACATCTAGAAGTTCTTGTTAGCTCAGCGCTATTAGGAACACTTTTCCTTCAATAGAAGTTTTCTTTGGAAGAGGCAGGAGAGGAAAGAGACTGACTTTGGGAGTGAATGTGCAGGGTGGGGTCACCATGACACCTGTAGGTCTCTATACTACATCTCCTCCTCCTCTGGATGCAGTTCTCTAGGCTCGGTTTTCTTTATCTTACATCCACCTATGTTCCCTTTCTGCCTCCTTCTTCCTCTTCTTTGTAGCTCCCACATTTTCAGCTTATACATTAGCCAATTAGTATATTAGTAATATTTTGAAGTCATTGTTTTTACATAAATCAGTTTAACAATCAGCATACCAGTCAGTGATCAATGTGTTAATCATAAAAGTAATTAAAATTTTATAAATGACTTTACAATCAATATGTCAAACTCTGTTATTGCTTCCAGGGCCACTGATGTATTAATACAATAGTTAGTAAGGTAAGCAATGTTAGTGTTGGAGTGGGAGTAGAACTGTGTTTTTTACTACAATGAGTTAGAGCCACTAGGTCTGGTCTGAGAGACTAGTAAAAGAATGTAAACAGTAAAAATTTTGTGCTAAGTTTTATGCTAAAATCTGGGTGATGCAAAACAGACATCTGGGGTTTAGTTAGAGAGGGCAAAATAAGAGACGATATAGAAATAGACACAACAAAAGGGTGATGGATACAGGAAGAAAGACACAGGAAAACAATAGGATGGGGACATACAGCTGCACCCTATGTACCTGAGCAGATGGGGCAGAAATGATCAGTGCTGCCCAGGCAAGTCCAGCCTAAATAAGTTGAACCATGCATTAGAGTGAAAAATAAATATTTAATGTTGTCAGCCATTGATGTTATACAGGACGTTGTCATGTGACAATTCTGTGATAGTAGATAAATAATACAATAATTTACATAAACTCTAAATATTAGTTTATTATAGAACTCTATAAACTCAATAAAATATGGATAATAGTAATATTTTGCATTGGTTTTCTATTGTTATACACAAATTACTGCAACTTGAGCTGCTTAAAACATGATTAGTTTATTATATCACATTTCTGTAGATCTACACTCTAATAGGCTTAATTGAGTTTTCTGCTTAGGATATTATAAGGTTAAATTCAAAATGTCAGGAGAACTGGGCTCTTTTCTGAAGGCTCTGGGAAAGAATTCGCTTCCACATTCATTCAGATTATAGTCAGAGTTCAGTTTCTTTTCTTTTTTCCTTTTTTTTTTTTTTTTTTTTTGAGATAGAGTCTCACTCTGTCACCCAGCCTGGAGCACAATGGCATAACCTCTTGCTCCCTGCAACCTGTGCCTCCCAGGTTCAAGTGATTCTGCTGCCCCAACTTCCCAAGTAGCTGGAGCTACAGGCACCTGTGACCACACCTGGCTAATTTTTGTATTTTCGGTAGCGACACAGTTTCACCATGTTGGCCAGGCTGGTCTGGAATTCCTGACTTCAGGTGATCCGCCCGCCTCGGCCTCCCAAAGTGCTGGGATTACAGGCTTGAGTGAGCCACCGCACCTGGCTGTCAGAGTTCAGTTTCCTACTGCTGAGCTCTGAAGTCCCAGTTTTTTTTTTTTTTTTTTTTTTTTTTTTCAGCCTGTTGGCTAGGATGCCCGTTCTGTACGTAGGGGCTTCTTACATTCCTTCTTTTGTGACCTCCTTATATTTCAAACCAGCAACTGACCCGTAACCTTTCTCAAATTTTGAATATGTCTGGCTTGCTATTCTCCTACTGTAGTCGAAACTGCGGATGAAGTAGTATGGTCTAGAGCTGTGCGGTCCAAAACAGTAGCATCTGGTTAGCTTGGTGAAAACTGCTTTTCGGGGCTCATGAAATTAGACTAGGTTCCCCTGAGTAATTTCCTTTTCAATTAACTAAAAGTCAACAGATCAGCAACTTTAATTACATCTGTATAACCCCAAACATGATATTGTATCATATTCACAGTCCCAGAAATTAGGATAGGAAATTTTGTGGTAGAAAGGTTTTTAAAATTATGCCTATCACACCTATTTAAAAAAATAGCTAGTGAGAGAGGAGACTTTCTTTTCCAATACATGTGTTAGTTTTAAAGTATGTGTGAAATAATTTTTATTCTTAACATTTTTTTGATGAAGCACAATGTCTGAAAGGGTGGTAGAAAGCAGCTGTAGTCGAAACTGAGGATAAAGTAGCATGGTCTAGAGCTGTGCTGTGCAAAACAGTAGCATCTGGTTAGCTTGAGTCAGAATTTTCTGTAAGTGTAAGCACTCGATTTTGAAGAATTTGTACAAAAAAAAAAATTGTGGGAACTATCTCATATATGATTTTTATGCTGATTATCTATTAAAATGATAATATTTTGGATATAGTAGCTTAAATAAGATGTTATTAATACTAATTTTATCACTTTTCTTTTTACGCTTTTTAATGTGAGTACCAGAATATTTAAAATCACATATTTAGCTCTAATTCTATTTCCACCATATAGTGCTGGTCTAGGGAGCTGTTTTGTTTGTTTCTCCTCAGATATCCACCATGTCATCCACCATTAGTGCTGCCCCTTTTCTCCTCACTGGCTTTCCAGGTCTGGAGAGATTTCGTCCTTGGAGTTCTATCTCCTTTTTTGTCATCTACGTCTCTACAGTCCTTGGCAAGGGCACCCTCTTCTTCTTTATCAGAGAAGACTACACTCTTCATGAGCCCATGTACTACTCTCTGGCTATATTGGCAGCCACAGACCTTGGTGTAACTTTGACAACAATGCCCACTGTGCTTGGCATTTTCTAGCTGGATCACAGGAAAATAAGCCATGGAACCTGCTTCCTCCAGGTGTGTCTAATCCACTCCCTTTCTATTGTGGAGTCCAGAGTGTTTCTCGTCATGGCCCGTGACTGTTTTATTCGCACCCGTAATCTCCTGAGATACACCTCCATTCTCACCAATGCTAAGGTGGTGAAGATAGGTTTGAGGGTTCTAATGAGGAGATTTATTATGCCAATTGTGCCCATAATCACTACCCTCTCTGGATTCCCCTACTGTCGATCCCATGTCCTCTCCCATGCCTTCTGCCTGCACCAGGATGTGATCAAACAGGCCTGTGCAGACTTTACCTTTAATAGACTTTATCCTATAGTCCTGTTCTCATCAACTGGTTTCTTGGACTTTGTGCTTATCCTTATCTCTTACATTCTGATCCTTAAGAAGGTCATGGGAATTGCCTCAGGCAAGGAGCAGACTAAGGCCCTAAATACTTGTATTTCTCACATTAGCTGTGACTGGGCTAACCCTCATTCACCGATTTGGAAAAAATGTTCCACATGTAGTTCACATTATCATGAGCTATGTCTACTTTGTCTTCTGCCCATTTATGAATCCAATAATCTATAGTATTAAGACCAAGCAGATACAGAATGGCATCAGTCGCCTTCTGTCTTTTCACAGAATTTGAACCTAATTGATGACTTTGGGGGTATCTCCCCATTGCAGAATGGATTTGTCATATGATTCCAAGGTGGCTCAAAACCAAAGACCTGACATTCTTGTCATTTAAAAGACACAGAATCATTGCTCCAATTCTCTGTGTTCCCATCCCACTCCTAAGGGCATTGACTTTAGTTTTGTTGCTCTGATTGGTAGATAGATTTGCTTTATGTTGTCATTTTCCACTCTGTCAGAATCACTTCTCTTCATGCCTATCTGAGGTCAAGGATACTTGAAATGGTTACAGAATGTATACAGACATAGTAGAATGACGTAGCTTGATGGAGTTTCCCAACACTGCATGGAAAACAGGTTAATAATTTTCTGTATGCCTGACAGTGTATCAGAGGTAATGAAAGGTCTTAGACTGCCTTACTGGTACTGCATGGCACTAGACTGAATCAGAAGGAGGTGAAAATAAGGTATTAAAACTAAAAGAGGTCATTCTGCCAATACAACCAAGGACCAAACAAGAATTTGGATTCTAGCAGATGCCAGCTTGGCTAGATGCCCACCAAGGATTAGTGAGAAGTTTCTGAGTCGATGAGATCTGCCACCTAATGGGATGAAGGTTCCAAATAACCTATAATAAAATAAATTTCTATTTCTTGCACGCCTGAGTTTTTGTTCCTTTTTTGCATTTTTTCTGTGTTCGGTATAGCCTCGATCTATGCCTAATTATAAACGAATGCAATCTTTTAAGAAAAAGTTTATTAGGGCTTCCAATGCATTTTATGCCTTGAAGGAGTCAACATTACCAGAATCTGTGTATCAACAAATGAGAAGAGAAACCATATTTTATTAGTTAATCAACAGGTAAGGATAGCTAGGGAGAATGATGTATATTAAACAATACTATAGAAAACGTATTGGCAAATGAAATAATGTATTCAATCAGCAATTAGCTCATGAATTTTCTTGTTAAATAGGAAGATGAATTGCATGACCCTATGTTTTACCAGCATTCTTGGAGTGATTTTCTGTAATTAATAGATTCTTTTGTAGAAGAATTTTTTTCTCCATTGAAAATGGTTATTTGCAGGAATAACTTTTAAAAATAATTGACTTAGATCTTCCATCTAGTTTGCTCTTATTCATAATTCATCCAGCTCTTTTTCTCATTGTAAATAGATTTTCTCTTTTTTTTTCTTATAAGAAAGAAGAAAATAAGTAAACTAATTGAAATGTGTGGTTCATTCAGTGTACAAATAAAAATAAAACCCAGAATTTATAACAAGATCTTAAAAGCAAAGGAAACATACATTAAAGAATCATAAACCAACATGATATAAATAAGTCCAACATAGTAAATACTTCTAATAGAGTGATACCTGGAGATGAATTCAAAAGAAAACAATGAAATAGACAAGATAATTCTGTATTTACAAAATATGTAAAAAGATGTAACATGTGTGGTCTTTATATTCTTTATATCAAAGTATCTCTGGAAACATTTACTAAATGTATAATTTTAATAGAAATATAGCTATTAATCAATTCTGATTATTATAATATCTTATATTCAAAATTATATTCTGATTTTACGATATACTTTTCTCCCAAAACTCACCTAGGTAAAACGGATAGAGTATAACTGGTGACATAAAGAAAACACTATTTCATTTTAAAAGGCTAGATGTCATAGCTTTTATACTTTTGGATCCAGTAAATTTTACTTGTGTCTAATTATTTCTAGGAAATGAAGAAAATTTGTTAAAACAAAGAAACACATATATTTGGCATAGTGTGGAAAAGGAATTGATAAAATGTCACATCACTTGATCTCTGAGCCCTGTTTCACTCATCAATTAAAAACAACAAAATATACCCTGTAAAAGTGTTTTTCTGAGTTTATGAGAGAGTGGATATTCCTACTGGAACTGATATGTTCTGTTGATTATTTTACCACTGTTATTGGTAAAAATTGACATCTAAAACTTTTTACCTGTCAACATTTAATAGTTAGGGAGGAAAGAGCATTCAGCTCCCTTCAGGCATTATTAAATATATCATGTCAAAATATGCAGCTACTAAGAATAACATGGGAAGTTTTAAATAGTCTTAGAACATGATCTTACTTTCTTTTTAGCTCTCTCCTTCAATTACTCCTAATACAACTTTCTCTCACACCACCAGGACCTCCAACACATTGACTTTTTTTTTTTTTTTCTGATTCCTTCTTGTCTTTATTTACCTTTATATCCTAGATGAATTTTATTGTTTGATTCTTTACAGACTCTCATGTAAATATCCTGTTTCTTTGCTCATTTAAATCCATTCTAAATATTTCCCTCTTATATACTCTTCTTAGAAAAAAAAAGCAAAGTTACCCTTTATTTTTAATATTTTCAGACCTTGTGCTAACACATATACATTGAGTCATATAATTTTCACAATAATTCTTAAGATTATCTATTTAATCTCTGCAACAATCCTTTCAGCAACTCCAATCATTCCTCTTTTATAGATGAGGAAGTAAAATGCTGAATCTGGAAAAACTCAGAACCTGTCAGGTTAGATTTTACAGTCAGGCAAACTGGCTCCAGAGCCCTTGCTCTTAATAATAATACTAGTAATTTAAAATAAAGTTTCTAATCTAAATAATCTAATCTGATTATTGATCATTTTCATGTCTTTTCTCCTCCTAGTTGTTCTCTAAGAGCAAGCATACAAAGTCGACTAGGAGACATCTCTACCTGACTGCTTACACACACAGAATGTTCAAAAGAGGCCCTCCTCCCTCTTTTCAAATCTCTTTTCAAAGTATGTTAAACGGCTCTTAATGCAAAATAACCAATCAACAAAGAACTATGATTAATTAATAAAGTTGTACTCTTCCTGTAATCCCTATCCTTAGTAAGTGGAGCTGCTCTCCACTCACATAAAATCACAATGCAGATGTCATCTTTCACTATTTTCTCTCCTGAATCTACCATCTTAATCAGTCACCAAGTTCTCTTCTTTCTGTGTCATAGAATCTTTCTTTCAATCACTTCTAGCCAGCCTTACTGACAACACCTGTTCACATCCACGCCAACACTGTTTCTCACCTGGATTATTGCAACTGTATTTTATACTCTCCTCACTCACTCTTTTCTTTTTCAATGTGTTCCTCATTCTTTGGCCAAAACAAACTTATAACAGTGATTATCCAATCATAACCCTTGCTTCATATTCCTTGTGCTTAGGGTAAAGTTAAAACACCTTAAAAGATTTGAAACACTCTAATGCTTAAAACAGGCTACCAGTCTTTAATGTCAGCCTTGGAATTTGTTTGCTCGTGTTGCAGGAACAATGGCGCTGTCTTTCAGTGATATAGCAGACCAGCTCTGTGAAGATGCAAAGATACATGAAAAAATTCCAAAACCTCTGGGAGAATATTTGATGAGAAATCCCTCGGTTAAAACCTGATACTCTCACCAGTGAGAGTCGCTGTCTGCCCATTGATAGAGGCCAGCTGACCTTGAAGTTCCAAAGTTGCAACAATTTCTGACTAGTACCAAGAAATCTACTTGACTATTGTAAGAAAACCATGTAGAAAAAGCTCTTCGTTTTACAAACATTAAAGTAAAATATATGATTTTGAATTAACAAAAACCATCAGGCTACCACAAATTCTTTTGTGTTAAATTTTCTCACGTTTTGTTGTACTAGCTCTGCTAGAATTCTTTTGATCTGAGTTTGTCATATTTTCTCTTTCCCCATAGCCTGTGTATTTTTTCTTTCTTTATAGAGTTAAACTGTACCCCACTTATACGAGCACTCTATTTGTCACCTTCCTTATTTTTCAATTACTAGTTTGAATAATATTTCTTTTGAGATGTTTTCCCCTGCCCCAAAGATGCTTTCTATGGGCTCCTTTTATAGTGCTGTGAAAATTTGTGGCAACTATTTTCTTTATATTACACACTGTTTTTTTTAGATTCTGTGAATAAAGACTATGCTCCTTATTGTGTATCTGGCAAAAAAAAAAGGGCATTGAGCTACAAATAATATAATTTTAAGATAAAAAGCTGAATGTCAGCCGGGCACTGTGGCTCACGCCTGCAATCCCAGCACTTCGGGAGGCCGAGGGGTGTAGATCACGAGGTAAAGAGATCGAGACCATCCTGGCCAACATGGTGAAATCCCATCTCTACTAAAAATACAAAAATTAGCTGGGTGTGGTGACACGTTCCTGTAGTCCTTGCGACTCGGGAGGCTGAGGCAGAAGAATCACTTGAACCCAGGAGGCGGAGTTTGCAGTGAGCCGAGATGGCGCTACTGCACTCCAGCCTGGTGACAGAGTGAGACTCCGTCTCAAAACAAAACAAACAAAAATCCTGAATGTCATGAATCTGCATGACTATTAACAGATCCATTGAAGTTCCAGTAGATAAGAACTAATTTTACCGAAGTCAAAAGGAAGGACAAAAATGCACTTGGAATTCATAAGTTCTAGGAGCAGTAGAGATACATACGATCCCTGAAGACAATTGATATCCCCTAACCCTTGGAGATAAACTAAATTATGATGCTGAGCCTCCTCGGGTCATATAACCAAGCCCTGGTATCCCGACCTTACATCAGCTAGTTTTTGAGTTTCAAATTTTCCTCATCCATTCCTCAGGAAACACCTGAAAATCCTGACAACAGTTGTGGGGCCCTGTTCCTCCCGAACAGAGAAGAGAGGGAAGGGAGATCAAGGGGTCTCCTGAGATGCTGGAAAGATGAAACTCAGGGGAGGTGATTTCCACATGCATAAGCTTTAAAATGGGCCTTATGAGAGCTCTGTGAGTGAATGATCTGAACTGAGTCCTCAAAGAGGACAGGAATAGGTTCCTATTTTAGCCACAATACTGTGAGTGGGTGAGTGCCAGGAACATGAACATGGAATGATTCCTCTCTCTTCTGATGTGAGTTGCACTCAAGGAAAGCATACAAGGTTTTCCAGAGGTCTGCCTAGAGGTAAAGATCACAGCTGAGGTGGGATATCCTACAGTATGGATTTTTTTTTTTTTCTTTTTTGAAAGAGTATTTAAGGAACTATGATAGACTTAGGGTTTCTAGTCTGGGACCCTTGGATTGGTATAATTGTTAATGCTCAGAACTGCATGTGTCATTGTGTGTTCTTACTCATTTTTCTATGTAGATGTTTATAGCTTTTTTTTTTTCAGAGAATATTTCTTCATTCCAAAACAGCTTTGTTATCGCTTCCCTCCTTTGTTTAGTTATTGGTAAATATATTACATTTATATTTGTAATAGTTCCAGCAATGCAATTCTGTTTTTTGTTGGACCACATTCATTTTTGAAAATGAAGTAAGCAGAAAGGACTATATATGAATAATGTCTTTGATAATGACATGATTATCTTTACCAGTGCTTTTGTCATTTTATGTAGATTCAAATGATTATCTTTGGTCATTTGATTTCAACTTAGTTGAAACCAACTCAGTTTTTGTTTATCCGGAAAGGGCTTATTTTACATTTATTTTTTATTGATAACTTTCCTGTTCAGAGGATTCTTTGTTGGTGGTTTTCTCTGAAGAGTAGACAAAAAAATTCTAAATGGAGTTGAAAAGCTTAGAAAAGGGCAACCAAATTAAGATCTAAGAAAGCAAATTGGATTGAAAATGAAATCGTATGGATGGCAGATGATGATATATTGGACTGGGTTGGAGAAGGCAGGAAGAATTTTACTTGTGGACAATAGAAGTCTGAGAGTTGGGTAGTCCCAACTCTCAGACCCTCAGGACTGGGGCCAAATGGAGGACTCACTTTTGTGAAGATTAAAGACAATGCATGAGAGCACAGAGTTCTGAACCGAAACAGGCTGAGCTTCTGCACTCTGCTAAGATCCTGAAATTTATAGAAGAAAAGTCACCTTTTTAACATATAACAATTTAATATATAAGATCCAAATAACAGATCTTGAAACACACACATGCATGTGTTGTCTGTGTGTTTGTTGGAATAACTGCTCTAAGAGATGGCATGAGTAAGTCAGTGGAACTCACTGTTTTCTTCTAGGGTTTTTATGGTTTTAGGTCTAACATTTAAGTCTCCAATCCATCTTGAATTAATTTTCGTATAAGGAGTAAGGAAAGGATCCAGTTTCAGCTTTCTACTTATGGCTAGCCAATTATCCCAGCACCATTTATTAAATAGGGAATCCTTTCCCCATTTCTTGTTTTTGTCAGGTTTGTCAAAGATCAGATGGTTGTAGATGTGTGGTATTATTTCTGAGGTTTCTGTTCTGTTCCATTGGTCTATATCTCTCTTCTGGTACCACTACCATGCTGTTTTGGTTATTGTAGCCTTTTAGCATAGTTTGGAGTCAGGTAGCGTGATGCCTCCAGCTTTGTTCTTTTGGCTCTGGATTGTCTTGGCAATGCGGGCTCTGTTTTGGTTCTATATGAACTTTAAAG
>NW_016823461.1:14162-18120 GCF_001698545.2 Rhinopithecus bieti
TCTTTGTGGCATTCTCTGTATTTCCTGAATTTGTATGTTGGCCTGCCTTGCTAGGTTGGGGAAGTTCTCCTGGAGAATATCCTGCAAAGTATTCTCCAGCTTGGTTTCATTCTCCCCGTCACTTTCAGGTATACCAATCAGACATAGATTTGGTCTTTTCACATAGTCCCGTATTTCTTGGAGGCTTTGTTCATTTCTTTTTACTCTTTTTTCTTTAAACTTCTCTTCTCAGTTCATTTCATTCATTTGATCTATCACTGATACCCTTTCTTCCAGTTGATTGAATAGGCTACTGAAGCTTGTGCATTCATCACGTAGTTCTCGTGCCATGGTTTTCAGCTCTATCAGGTCATTTAGGGACTTCTCTACATTGGTTATTCTAGGTAGTCTTTCGTCAAATCTTTTTTCAAGGTTTTTAGCTTCTTTTTGATGGGTTCAAACTTCCTCCTTTAGCTCAGAGAAGTTTGATTGTCTGAAGCCTTGTGCTCTCAACTTGTCAAAGTTCTTCTCTGTCCACCTTTGTTCTGTTGCTGGTGAGGAGCTGCATTCCTTGGGATGGGGAGAGGTGCTCTGATTTTTAGAATCTTCAGCTTTTCTCCTGTGTTTTTTCCCCATCTTTGTGGTTTTATCGAGTTTTGGTCTTTGATGATGGTGATGTATGGATGGGGTTTTGGTGTGGATGTCCTTTTTGTTTGTTAGTTTTCCTTCTAACAGTCAGGACCCTCAGCTGCAGGTCTGTTGGAGTTTGCTCAAGGTCCACTCTAGACCCTGTTTGCCTGGGTATCAGTAGTGGACGTTGCAGAAGAGTGTATGTTGCTGAACAGCAAATGGTGCTGCCTGATCATTCCTCTAGAAGCTTTGTCTCAGAGGGGTACCCAGCCGTTTGAGGTGTCAGTCTGCCCCTACTGTGGTGTGCCTGCTGGTTAGGCTACTCAGGGGTCAGGTACCCACTTGAGGAGGCAACCTGTCTGTTCTCAGATCTCAAACTCTGTGCTGTGAGAACCACTTCTCTCTTCAAAGCTGTCAGACAGGGACATTTAAATCTACAGAGGTTACTGCTGCCTTTTGTTTGTCTGTGCCCTGTCCCCAGAGGTGGAGTCTACAGAGGCAGACAGGCCTCCCTGAGCTGCAGTGGGCTCCACCAAGTTCCATCTTCCCCGCCACTTTGTTTACCTACTCAAGCCTCAGCAATGGCGGGCACCCCTCCTCCAGCCGCGCTGGTGCCTTGCAGTTAGATCTGACTGTTGTGCTAGCGATGAGGGAGGCCCCATGTCCATGGGACCGCCAAGCCAGGTGAGGGATATAATCTCTTGGTGTGCTGTTTGCTAAGACCCTTGGAAAAGCGCAGTATTAGGGTTGGAGTGACCCGATTTTCCAGGTGCTGTGTGTCAGTTTCCCTTGGCTAGGAAAAGGAATTTCCTTACCCCTCGCGCTTCCTGGGTGAGGCAAGGCCTCTCCCTGCTTCAACTCTCACTGGGTGGGCTGCACCCTGTCTTGCACCCACTGTCCTGCACCCACTGTCCAACACGCCCCAGTGTGATGAACCGGGTACCTCAGTTGGAAATGCAGAAATCATCTGTTTTCTGTGTCTCTCACGCTGGGAGCTGTAGCCTGGAGCTGTTCCTATTCAGCTGTCTTGCTATCCATCACACATAAATTTCTTTTCTCCTGTCATCCCAGCTAGTGAAGAGGCTGAGGAAGAAAGGTCACTTGAACCTAAAATTTGAGGCTCCTGTGAAATATGATCATGCTACTATACTCTAGTCTGGGAGATGAGTGAGACCCTGTCTCTAAAAATAAAATAAAGAAATAACATTTAAACAAAGTCTGTTCTTGAGCTGTTGTTATGTATTTCTCTCTGTACTATAATTGACATAAAAGTTGAAGGCACAGAAAAAATAAACAATAAAGAAAAGAAGATAGCATTGTTCCACTTGCTTGAACTATGAATTTTATTACAAATAAATGTAAAGGTCTACAATTTGGCCAAAAAACCCCACAATGACTTGATTACATTAACAGCATTCATTCACTCAACTATTTTTTCTTGAGCACCCACCACGTGGCAACCTCTGGGTTAAGCACTGAAAATGCAACTGAGTTAACGTCTTTGAGAAGTTGTCTTTACTGTGATTGCAATCCGAATTGACTCTATAGTAAATTTACTTAAAAAGCTACAACTCCTTAACTATAATTCTAAAACAGAAAGGCTCTGCAAAATGAATTATGCAATGTATTAATGCTGAATGTTCAAAAATCATATTTTGGCAAATTCTTACTTGAATATATGAGAGAATATTTAGTTTTTATTCCCTAAGTATAAACAGATGATAGTTGACAGTGTTACCTGTGGCAAGTGTCATATATATTATGTAGAGTATGCCATTATTACTTTTATAAATCTGAAAGACTGAATTTTACATATATTCTCAGACAAAATTTAGGGTATAGAGTTGTGAGCCTGACCAATCTTGGACTGCTTTAATGGAAACTCAGCACATGATCCAATGCAAAAAGAAGGTTCAGAATGGAACTGTTATGACAATATAGGGATTATTATGTGCAATAAGGAGTAGCATCATAGAAATGAATCAGGATTACAAATCATTATGTGATACACAGTTAAAAGATTCACATAAATATCTGTATCTATCTATCTATCTATCTATCTATCTATCTATCTATCTAACTATCATCTATCTATCATCTATATGAGTGCCTAAAAGTTCAAGGCTTCAGTGAAGTATGATCATTATATCGTGTGTGTTTGCATATATATGAGTTATCCCACAGTGTAGTTTGTTTCCAGTCAGTGGAAAGAGCAAATATATGTCTGATGCACAATCATCGAGATCATGTTCTTTGCTCAAAGACATTATCCTCAGGAACCTGCTACAGAAAGAGAAAACAAAACACCCCATGTTCTCACTGATAAGTGGTAGCTGAATGACAAGAACACATGGACACATGGTGGGGAACAACAGAAACTGGGGCCAGTCGGAGACAGAGGGTGGGAAGAGGGAGGGCATAAGAAAGCGTAGCTAATGTGCTCTGAGCTTAATTCCTAGGTGATGGGGTGATCTGTGCAGCAAACCACCATGGCCCACGTTTACCTATCTAACAAACCTGCAGATCCTGCACATGTGCTCCTTAACTTAAAAGGAAAAAGAAAACATTAAAAGATTAAGTGGTGGCTCAAGGATTTTGCAAAGGATTGAGTTATATCTTATTTTTAAAGGTACTGTGGTCTTTGAGAATACAATACATAAACAGTTTGAAAAGGGGTGATGATTTTAAAAGGCAACATTTACTAAGTGGCTGATCTTCCCACTTTAACACCTCTAGGACACTTGACAGCAACTCACAAAGGTCGTCCTTCATCTAATGTTAGGGACACAGCTCCTCTTAGAGACTCTCCTTTCAAAGAAAAAATGAAAGCCATGGGGACCAACTTCAATGACCCTGATCTTTCCTAGGTGAAGGAGAAAAACAGGATTATTTAACACAGTGCTCCCAAATAGCCT
The DNA here is from genome assembly GCF_001698545.2 of Rhinopithecus bieti. Taxonomy (NCBI): domain Eukaryota; kingdom Metazoa; phylum Chordata; class Mammalia; order Primates; family Cercopithecidae; genus Rhinopithecus; species Rhinopithecus bieti. Next base: position 17,687 of record NW_016823461.1, read on the forward strand.
ATGTGGAAATGAGCTAGAATTACCCTTTGGGAGTTGTTTCTTTAACAAATATGTTTCTTATCAAAATACTGAATAAATATGCAGGATGTAGCAAATAACCAATACTCAGATCATGCTCAGAAACCACAAAGAGAAAATTGTGGCTCAGGTAAGGAAATCCAAGGATTCAAGTGCAGCAAGCAAGTTTAAGAGTTGCTTTTATACCCAGTTTATGCAGCTAATGCTTGAATAAAGACTTAAAAAGCAAGGGATTGCATTGGGGAGTTATACATGATATAAATGATGAATTGATGGGTGCTGATGAGTTGATGGGTGCAGCACACCAACATGGCACAAATATACATATGTAACAAACCTGCACGTTATGCACATGTACCCTAGAACTTAAAGTATAAAAAAAAAAAAAAGAATAAATGGCAACATGTAAAAGCAAA
>NW_016823461.1:18512-50212 GCF_001698545.2 Rhinopithecus bieti
TTTTTTTTTTTTTTTTTTTTTTTTTTTAAATGCATGAGGAATTCAGGAAAGGGGCCACTATATGGAAAGGTAAACTTGGACAGGAGAACCACTATTTCTATTCTATGGACATTGGTTCAGAATATGAGTTTGTGATTTGGGTTAGATTAATCTAATTTGAATTCTTTTATAACACATATCAGTTGCGTGATCCTAGGTTAATTTCTTAACTTGTTTAAGCCTCAATTTCCTCTCCAAAAGAATGTAAATAATATATTGTCTGTACTTTTCTGTTTTTTTAATTCACTTTTTCTCTCACAGCCATTAAGAAATTGGTGAAGTTCACCAAAAGCTTAGTTTCTCAAAACAATGAGCTTTCTCTATTTGTATCTTACTTGACAATGGTATGATATTTTTCACTATGAAACCACCATATTATCTACTCCTATAAACTTTCTTTTCACTTGTTTTGTAAATACAAATCAACTTTGCTACCCTCTTATATCTCTGCCTACTGCTTTGTCTATGTCATTTGAGATCTTGTCTCTTTTTATTCTAAAGTGAAGTTTTTCTTAGGTTCCCAACGTTCTTTCCATAACTACTCTCCCATTTTAATTCGTACTTAAGGTACGATATATATACTCACCTAAAAGTTGAGAATTTTCAGATAGCCATCTTCATCCCAATGGCTTCCCATTATCAGTTGACTTTTAAATTTTATTTCATTTTGTCAATTTCTTCTAAAGGAACACAATTCTTGGGCAATACATGAAGATGAAAAGGTGTGGATTCAGGGGATACTGATTGTACAGGGTGCTTGCAGATTATCTGGAACTAAGCAGAAGACTTTTCTTTTCCGTTTGATTAACAGGATCTTAATATGCCCTTTCTGTCTTCACTTTTCAATTTATGTATTTATGAATGGTTTGTGAAAAACTTTCTCGGACTCTAGTCAGCATGGCAAGTTGAAGAAGCTCTGGATGATGGATCTATGTTACCTTCAGAAACTCTTAAGGAGATTCCCTTTCAATTTATGAGTATGTTTGTATTAACCTAAAGATAGTACCCTATTTATTATCTGTAGTCCCTAGCAGCAGCCACACTGGCATTTGACTGTGGCAAATTTGGTAGTACCAGAAGCTGTCCACATACCCAAATATTCTGGGGGAACAGCTACTCAGTTTAGCGAGTCTTCTAGTACATTAACAAATATTTTACTAAGCCTCTAAAAATCTCCTTTCTCTGGGCCCTGTCTCCTTCCCACTCCTTCATGGGTGGCTGATGGGCATGGGCATGCCTATGCATACACCTACCTGTTAGGGGGGTGTGTGTGGCAGGGGTGTGTTTCCCATCTTTCTAGCCATGTGGTATTCTCCAGGCCTCAGTCATCAGTTTCCGTATCTCTAAAACAAGGGCATTTTCTCTCTTTCTTTGTTTTCCTGTATCTCTGTCTCTGTCACTCTCTGTCTCTCTCACTCTTAATTAGCATACTTTAAAATTGACGTATTCAGTATAAAGAACAGTTCCATCATCCCCAAATAACTCCCTCATCCCAAATAACACACATACCTCTAACCCCTGGCAACCACTGATCTATTTTCTACTATAATAGTTTTGTCTTTTCAAAATGTCATACAACAAAAATGATACAGTATGTAACTCTTTGAGATCAGATGATCTGACTTAGCATAACTTTGAGATTCAGACCAGTTGACATCTTTATCAATATTCCTCTTTACTTGAGTAACATTCCTTATATGAATGTTTCATTACATGGAGGTAACAGTTTTCCTGCCATTTCCCTATAATTGTCCATTGGTTAGTGGTAATCTCTACTTCTGTTCCATTTTGACCACCCTTTCCCATGGCCATTCCTGAGATATTTCTCTCAGCCAGAACTGTTTCACATTCACATTTGAAGTGCCAGGTCCTTCTATATTTCTAGCTGTCTTATTCATGCACTTTCTAGAAATCACTTATATCTTAATATGTCTATATTTATCATTCCCTTCCTTTCTTCTCTGTTTGTCTCATAAATATTCCCTCAGGAAACACCCTCCCATGCCATTCCCTTTATCTGGCTTCTTATTCATTCCTCTTGCTGTGTTCATTAACCTTAACTCCTCTTATAGCTCACCCCAGCCTCTTGGCATTATTATCAAATATTATCACAGTTGAACGGCTGGATCCAAAAGTACTGACCAATAAGGAACAGAAAATAAAACTTGCATAATAGGGATAAGCGTTGGTACTAAACCTGAGGTTAGTATTTTACTCCATAATTACAAGGAAGATATACAAGTATTTCTCTAAGGTAGTTTGAAAAGTCTAGATATAGAAACTGGATCCTCACATGAGTTCAGTATATAATTATAACAGAATTAAACATCAATTATGTATTCAAGTTGCTAGTGTCTTAAGAAGTTCACATTTTTATCTAACTGATTGTCACAAAAATACTTCAAGTTACTTTTCATTATAATTCTGACTACACGTGAAGAGACTGACACTTAGGTGTCTTACTTAGGTAGGTTAAGTAATTTATCCAAAACCACACAATGTAGAACCTAAGCTAATTCAGCCATAGAAACACAATATGTGGTATAAGTGAGGTAGAGGGATTTCTCTCCTTCCTATGCAGTCAGATGAATACTGAGATAGAATATTTAGTTCACCTATCACACATTAGATGGGACTTTACATTTCTGTCTGTTGAAGATTTGGGTGTGGGGATAACTCAAGGTATCATATCCAAGGGATGCATGAAGGCAGGTGAGTCTAACAGAAAGGGAAAGGATGTTGGCAAGGCTATGTTCATGAAAGTATATGTAAAATCCCCATTAAGCTTCTTTCTGCCTGCATTGGCAACGTTTACGAATAATGTGTATGTAAAAGTGTGCTATATACTCATAAGTGTTTCATGTGCCTAGGGGTGTCAAACACTTTTGAGTTTGTAAGTGTATACTTCTCTAATGTGTCTGAACATCTCTATTTCCTTGTTTCTCAATAAGTATGTATCATAGTGAATATCTGATAAATGTTTGAGGAACAATTTAGTGTTTACCTATTCATCAAAATTTATTAAATGCCTAATCTGTATCAGATATAGAATTATCTGGCAAAATTTATGATTCCTAATTTAAACAGCTGTGTAGCCTAGTTAGGGATAAAGGCATGCATAGGTTGAAATGAGCTATAGAAAAATGCAGTATATTTATCAGAAGTCTTCAGGGTCATGAAAAGGAATGGTCAACTGACAGTGCCAGGGACTCATATGTGAAGTGACTTTAAAGGAGAAATTAGCAGAAGTTTTCTTTCCATATCTCCTCATCATGTTACAATGATGGAAGAGATTAAAACAACAAATACATGTAGACAGCAATGTTTATCCTGGTTAGATGTTTTAATCTAAATCTATCTTGGGGTGTTAAAATGCATTTGTTCACCTTCTTTAAAATATAAATTAAGGTAGGAACCTGTAGATACGAAAAGTTAGAAAAGAAAAGAGAATAAAGATGACAAAGACCTACTAATCATAGAAAATGAGAAGCATTAAAAAACTGGTTTACATAAAGAAAATAAGATGGATAGATAGCAGCTCCTTATAAAAGTGATAATTTGCGGAAAAACCATAATCCATATTCTGAGTTCCTTCACATAAAATAATACAAATCTGCTGTGGTAAGTTACAAAGAGATAGATTTTTTTATAATTTTATAAAAGATATTTTAAACAGAGTTATACACCACAGGAATAGACTATCTCATATATTCTCACTTATCAGTATAAACATCTCAGAAAAATCTGCAAAATAATTTCATAGCATTTTAAATATTTAAGAACAATGTAGAAAACTGAAACAGTTCTAAGTTTCCTACAAACTTAGAGTCTCACATATTGCATTACCTAACTTACCTGCAAATACTTTTATGCAAATTTGCACATGCTACTGTAGTCAAAAATATATGTACATTACAGGCATTTCCTGTGTGTAACTTGGTTCTAGTTGCTTCTTTCAGAAATATCCTCTATTTTTGATTTACCTGATAAAATCACTTTCCTGTCCAAAGTCTTCTAAATACTTCTAGACTAACTACTTTTTAGTACATCTAAGAAGACAAGAGTTTTGTCTCTTATCCACCTCTGAGTCAAAAGCAGCATGTCTGTCAATTAGTACATAGTTCCCACAGCCCCACTTAGCTCTGGATCAGAGTTCTACTTGGCATTGTTTGCAACTACATGGACGTAAAATGCATAGGTTCTCTTGAAAAAAAAGTTGTTTTTGCCATGATGCTCTCTGAAAGAGACTAACCTTCCCTCTTCCTTCGCAGAGAAAGACTCGTGTGTAATCCTTGACAATGTAATCTCATTTATTTATTCCCATCTCTACCCATATGTGACCTTCATGTCTTTGCTGTAAGCACCTACATCCTCAATATGTACACTAGGATAGTATAAAAGTAATAATAATAGTAGTAGTAATAATAACAATAAAATGATTATAGCTTATACTATGCACAAGGCACTGTTGATATATTACTTCATTTAGTATTCACAGTAACTCTGTGCCTCAAATACTATTGTAATACCCTTTAAGAGGAGGAAACTGAGGCACAGGGCCCTAAATTAATATTCCAAGATGAAGCGGCTACTAATTGACAGAGGGCATAATTCAGCTCATGATACTTGGCTCTAGAATATATGCTCTGAACCATTATACAATAATAATTCATTAGGAAACATTTTTTAAAGCCTAAGTTATTTGCTCTGAAATAAGATACAGTTTGGGGTGAGAAAGCTTAGATTCCATGAAATATTACAGAATTTGGTAGTCTTTTGGCACTCCAGGTCTTATTTTTACTGCTTAAACATAATAAAAATATGACTTTATTTTGCAATAATATTCCTGTTATTTTTGGAAGCATAGGGTGTGGGATAATGCTAATTACTAGTGACTAGTATGGCAGAAACAATATGAGTAACTAAAATCAATATACTTCTCAACAATTTCCAACAGCCTTCGCAATTAACTTGGCCATGTGACTGATTGTGACTAAAATAATGTGGAAATAATAATGTGTTACTCCCCAAGGCAGAGTGCCCTTCTATCATTTTCTTTCCCCTCCCCTATGTGGCAAAAGTAAAAGATTCTGAAATAATAAAGTCAATCACAGGAAGGCACCTGGATTCCTAGCCCACTGCTTGGAGGACAGCACTCAGGACCATCACCATCTGACTTTGACGTAGCAATAAACAAACCCACATTTCATATGAAACTGCTTAAAATGAACAGCACAACTCATGTTTCTGATGTTGCACGTTTGTCTTTATTTGTGGCTTGTTTTGCTTCCACATCAATCCACTCAAGGCCTACATTCTGCTATAATGCCATTTCAAGCTCTTACCTTACAGGCTGAGAAAAATGAATCTGAATTCCTGAACTCCAAAAGTGATAAAGACATTTTTAGTTCAGGCTCCAAAATTTTCTCATTTTCACAGGTTTTCTTCAATTGATCATTAGTCATGATTTGCAAGGAATCATTCAATGTTTTCTAAATCCATTACTGCATTCTGACACATATGACATTTTAACTATGTTCCAGATTTTTGAATGAGAAGAGTAGATTTTAAATCTTTTCAACACAAAAAAATAAGTGGTAGATTTGTTAATTAGCCTTATTTAACCATTTAATGTTGTAAACATATACCAAAGCATCATGTTGTACCCCATGAATACACACAATTATAATTTGTCAATTTAAAATAAAATAAAAAATGACACTTGGACATGCTTCAAGTAGTCTGTGCTTATGTCTGGATTAAAAATTGATATGGACTTATCCTAATGTTTTTCATCATAATATGGGTTATATGGTCCATTATTATTTCCTATGCATTGATCTGGAGAAGGCTTCAATCCGTTTACTCTTTGTGGAAAATATCTGTAAACCTTCTGGTTCACTCTGCTGTGGCAATTTCAGTTTAGGCTAGTAAGCACAAGGATGCCTTCTTCTCTGATTTTTCCCACAGTCTGTTGGTCACAGAATAACATGAGTGATTACTAATGAAAGAGTGAGAATGTTATTGGTAGTCACAATGACAAAAAACAAATAACTACAGTCAAAATGTTGTTTTTATTTTTATTAGTGGATTATATTTCCTGACATATATGTGGCAGGACTCTTTAGAGAAGTAGCTGAAGCTGCTGTTATGACCACTAGAGGGAAGAAGATACCTGTGCAGCTAATGGTCCAAGATGGCGGAGCCACAAGCAAGGAAAGTGTTAAGGAGGCCTTTTTTTTCTTTTCTTTTTTTTTTGGTTTTGAGACGGAGTCTCGCTCTGTCGCCCAGGCTGGAGTGCAGTGGTGCTATCTTGGCTCACTGCAAGCTCCGCCTCCCGGGTTTACGCCATTCTCCTGCCTCAGCCTCCCGAGTAGCTGGGACTACAGGCGCCTGCCACCATGCCTGGCTAATTTTTTGTATTTTTAGTAGAGACGGGGTTTCACCGTGTTAGCCAAGATGGTCTCGATCTCCTGACCTCGTGATCCGCCCGTCTCGGCCTCTCAAAGTGCTGGGATTACAGGCTTGAGCCACGGTGCCCGGCCAAGGAGGCCTTTTGATTGAAGCTGAGTGCCCCCACCTCACAGGGACAGGACATCTGGATACTCCTCCCAGTTTCTCCAGTTTCCCATTTTCCTAGTATATCTCCTGATAAAATGTCTATACTCACTTCCCCATTCCTAATAATAAAGCAAGGCTAGTTAGTAAGACATCACCTTGCATTTTGAAAATCCCATAGGCTTTCGAAATGATTTCATATATTGGTCTTTCTTTATTCCAAGAGTCCAGAAATCGCAACATCACCTTTGATTCAATGTAATGGAAAGAGTTATTTCAAGAGACAGAGAAAAGAATAATTTAATTTCTTTCCCCACACCTCCTTCCCTGTCTCTTACACTGTCTTCCTTCCTTGCACCCTCCCCATTTCTCTCTCTCATTTCTCAGAAATATATTTTGAAAGGATTCACAGCAGACAGCTAAGGCTGTTTTTTTCTAAGCAGAGAAGTGATATTGAGAAGGTAGGGTTGCGTGAGCCCTTTCAGTTTTTTAGTTTACATGCATCTGTATTGTTAGAATGTTTTATAATATAAATAAAATTATTTCTCAGTTGTATACTAGCTATGTAATCTGTGGATATTTCCTTACTTATTGTAAGCTATACTTTACTCACTTGGAAAACTCAAATAAATACCTGCTTCATAGTTATTAATAAGGATTAAGTGAGATAATGCACATAAGATTCCTATTAGTAACAGATAAATACACACACACACACATTGAAAGGGTTCTTACTTTGTGCTAGGAATTATAATAAGTTCATCGATGCATTATGTCATTAAGTTCTAATTTCAATACTAGAAGGCAGGTATTAGCTATATTTCATACTGGATACCTCTAGAGTCATAAAGATAATTAAATGCCTTTTGTCATATATTTATTCAAAAGGGTAAACTCAAACTGTGGCTTATCTAATTTTATATATCACCCTACTAAATATGACCCTATTGTGCTATTTTATAAAGTTATTCTCTAGTTATTATGAGGATGTTGAAAGACAGAGAGGATGGAGTGCTATCCCCCCAAACAGCCTCACAATTAAGCTAAGCAGCTAAGAGTCTTGCAGGGTAGTGTAGGGACCACAGGGTTAGGGGAGCAGTAGAATTATACTCCCACTTTAGTTTGATTTCAAGCAATCCATACACACACAGCCCTGAGCACTTACATATTATACTATGCTCTATACTTTTTGTTTAAATGTATAAATAAGTGGAGGAAAGAATAGATAGATAGATAGGTAGATAGATAGATGATAGATAGAATAAATGCTTGCCTTCATAGCTGTCTCCCTACCTTGTTCAAAATGCTCCTGCCCATACCAAAGTAACTTACCTTCACTTAAGTCGTCAATTCCTAGGTTATATTCTGATGTCAAAGGAAGTCAAAAGGTGTGAAAAACAATTTCTGATCCACAACTCATGCTTTGTAGATGACTAGATCAAAAAGTTTCAGCCACATGTTAACAGTGGACAGGAAATGTGGACAGGAAATCTCTTTTCCCTACATCTGAGATCCCAGCTTCTAAGACCTTGAATTCTCACTCTTGATGCAACAGACCTTGGAAGTATACAGGGAAGCTGAGCTTGGTCAAAAGAGGAGAAAAGTATGTTGGCCTCCAATGGCGCAGCTCAAACTTTTCAAGCCTTCTCTAATCTTGAAGGTAAACAAGGGTCTCATTTCTTTGGTAACTTCAGGGAAAGTAGACAAGGACTTGCCTGGTGCTTTTGGTAGGGGAACTTGCACTTTCCCCTATTCTGGAGGAAATATTTATCTCCAGGTAGTTCCCTTTTTGCACCAGTAGTTCTTTGAAGAGACTTCCACCTGGTAACAGTTAAACAGCAACTACAGGGCCTTGAACTGCACTCTTTCAATCCGGTCCCCACAGTTGAAAAGACCTAAGCTCGTGCTTGATTTAAGCCCTTTTTGTTCATAAAAAATTGAGTTCTAATCTCCCTCTCAACCCTACAGTCACCCATTTGGTACATTAAAGATGTGTTGTCTACTGTCTAGTATCCCTCAGGTAGTGTCAGGAATGAGTCGTTTAAACAGTCTGCAAGCCAGGAGTGATGGCTTACGTCTGTAATTCCAGCACTTGCGAGATAGAGATGGGAGGACTGTTTGAGCTCAGGAGTTTGATATTATCCTGGAAAACACAACAAGACCTCGTCTTTACTTAAAAAAAAAAAAAAAAAAAAAATTAGCCAGGCATGGTGATGCACACCTGTAGTCCCAGCTACTCAGGAGGCTGAATTGGGAGGATTGCTTGAGCTCAGGAGGTCAAGGCTGCAGTGAGACATGATCCTACCACTGCACTCCAGCCTGGACGGCAGAGTGAAACCTTGCCTCACAAAACAAAACACAAAAACAAGCAAGCAAACAAACAAACAAAAATACTCTGCAATGCACTTCCTTGATGCTCTACCATGTAGGTCTGGGTATTTGTACACATTATCTCATTGCTGTTCACAATTATTAGATTAATTTTCTGATATTGATATTATTCCTAGAAAGCTAGGTCTCAAGATGATGACTTTCATTTTCTGGACTTGTAATAGCTTTCTCTTTTATTCACCATATTGTAACTTTCTTAGAGTAGTAAAAATATAAAGTTATTGTGAATTTACACAAACACAACGACCCATATAGACGTTGATGTGAAATTGTCTATTGTCAATTTATGGGGAAACAAGTATGTACTTTTTCTACTAAGCTACTGAAACAGGAATAACAGAACAAGATTGAAAGAATACATGTTCCGAAATTCCTTGAGTATTATACAAAGACAAGCACATGGACCTGCGAGGAGGGTTATTGTCCATGACTGGTGTGTGAGGACAAATGCGGGTTTATAATAGATGGGACAGCATCTAGTGCAATGACTTTGCCATCACTTTTAGAGAGCTCTTGGGGGCCCAAGTACACAAGAGGGGATGCAGGGTATATGTAGACATCTCATATTATTCTTTTTCTTAGTGGGAGAATAAGAATAGTCATGGCTTGAGTTTATCAATGATGAGCCCTTTCCTCTCTCCCACTCAGCAGCTATGAGAAGGCTTGCCCTGCCCCTGTATGAGGCTGACTCACTCCAAGGTCCAGCAATGGGTAGGGCTCTGTCAGGGCTTTGATAGCACTATCTGCAGAGCCAGGGCCGAGAAGGGGTGGACTCCAGAAACTCTCCCTCCCATCTCCGAGCATGGTTTGCTTATTTTTGCATTTAAATGATATATTTATTTTTAAAGAAATAATAGGAGACTGCCCAGCCCCGGCTGTGACATGGAAACTATGTAGAATATTTTAGGTTCAATTTTTTTTTTCCTTCTCTCAGTTAGAGGCAAACGGGCTCACTGCACATACACTGGACAGCAAGTCAGGAGCTTTGAATCCAAGCCTGATCATTTCCATGATAAATTACATCATACTGAGAAAGCCCCCATCCTTCTCTGAGCCTCAGTTTCCTTTTTTATAAGTAAGAGTCGGAGCGAATGATTTCCAATACCTCTCATTTTAATACAAAATTTCTGTTGATTAAATTCATGAGCCCCCGTAACTCCAAGACTGAGAAGGAAATTGAACCTGAGACTCCTTGACTGGCAAGATGTCCCCAGAAGCTCTCACTCAGCAATAAAATTCTCATCTTCAACCAGGCCCACTGAGTATCAGATGCGCATGCACTAGTTCATGTGTGTAAAAAAGAGGATGCTTCTTTCCTTTGTATTCTCACACACCTTTAGGAAAGAACTTACCACCCTTCCCAAATAGCCATCCCAATAACTCATTTCAGTGATTCAACCCTTGGCTTTATAAAAGCATTGGGCAGTATACAGCAGAGGATAAGAGTACAGACTCTGGAGCCAGACTACCTGAGTCGTTAGTGACTCAGTTTCTCTTAGTAGTTGTATAACTCAGTCTCTTCATCTGCAAAATGGAGGGTTTTTTGTTTGTTTGTTTTTTGAGACAGGGTCTCACTCTGTCACCCAGGTTGGAGTGCAGTGGCACAATCTCGGCTCACTGCATCTTCTCCCTCCCAGGCTCACCAGCGTCCTGAGTAACTGGAACCATGGTACACACCACCACACCTGGCTAATTTTTTGTATTTTTGATAGAGATGGGTTTTCACATATTACACAGGCTGATCTCAAACTCCTGAGCTCAAGCAATCTGCCTGCCTTGGCCTTCCAAAGTGCTGGGATTATAAGCATGATTACAGGGGTTTTAGTAGGCTCATAAGATTGTTGTGCAGCCTGAGTGAGTTAATACATGCAAAGAGTTTAAAGCAGTGCCTTATAAATGCTAGCTACTCTAGAAATGTTTGCTAGTATTTTTTGTTTAACTGCAATCGTTCTTGCTGCAGCTGAAAACTGTTGTTCTGTACTTTATGCCTGTTCATCTTTAATAGTAATAATAAAAATAACTGACATTTATTGAAGGTTATCAGAGACTATAATAAGTGCTTTGCATAATTTATCATATTTAATACTCTTGGATTCTTTCAGGTAGACACTATTATTATCCCATTTTACTACAGTTAAAAAAACTACTTCTCAACTTACTCAAGCATACATGTACACTCTCTCTCACACATGCAAACATAAACTACTAGCAAATAGTAGAATTGAGATTTGGTCCTAAGTATCTCTTTGCTCACTATCCAATAAATATTTATTGACATGTACTTCTTGGCAGTCTGTATGTTGGATGCTGGGGATACCAAGGTGTTAAAATTTAAGCTCCAGTCTCTGTTTCCAAAGGCCTCCCAGGCCAAGTTATTCATTCAGAAAACATTTTTTACTCTCTGCATTCCACTGTTTTTCCTAAATGACTAAAAAATTACACTACATGTAGTAAAAAATACACTACATTCCTCTGTGGCCTGCTCTAGGATGATAGTCTGACGTTCCTAACCTGAGCATAACATCCCTGACATCAGGAAAGACTACACCATGTGGAGAGAGTGTGGGGGTTTTGATTGCTATCTTCAGTTAGATGGTTAACTTTGTGAAGCTGAAAACTGTGGCTCTCTGGTTGACTGTTAGAGTTCTGGCACTTGTCACTATGCCTCTTATTTGTGTTTAACAAATGCATGAATGCTTCAGAATATGGAATTTTATCTTCAGGAATAACATATCAAGTTATAATATGTAACCCAGGATTAGAAGATTCTTCTGTATGTAATAATTTTGTAAACATTAAGCTGTCTAGCAAAAACAAGGGCTTGGAAAATATGTGAGCTCCTCACCATATAGAAAGCTTTTAACCCATCATTGAATAAATCCCCATAGGGGATTCCTACCCTAAGCAAAATGCTGGTCTTGATTAATTCCCAAACTCATATAGCTCTGAGAAGGTCTATGCTATTACGTTTTCTTGTCTGCTACCCCATCATATACACAACAATAAACGCAGGCCTAGGCATGATTGAAGGCTCTCTCATAAGTCTTGGATGCATGAATCAGATTATCAACAGAAATGTTGAGACAAACTATGGGGAAGCAGAGCAAGAAAGAGCTCTGAGTGAAATGGAAACCACAATTCTTCCTCCCCATTCAGGGCTCCAGCAGGTAGAAATCTGGGACTTTGTGAAGCCTGGCTTAAAATCAGAAGCCCCATTGGATAAGAATAGGAAAGAACCCAGAGCCTATGCTGAGCAGGTTTCCTTCTTGTGACAGGGGGACTCCTGCCCCAAACTTCCAGGGATCCCTCTCTGAAGTCTTTCCTGCTGAAATCTGCTCACTTCTATCTGGAAATGGTTTCTCCACTGTCCAGGCCCTGGCTAGTTGAAAGAGTTACCCATGTGGAAGCCCTCCTAGAATCCAGAGACAAGTATTGAGATTCCTACTTTCAGCATTGGATAACCTGGATCTGCTTGCCCAATGTTCTTCCTTAGCTCCTACCTTTGACCTTGATCCTCCCTTATCTTCCTGAACCCTGCTGAGATGATCTATGTGGGGAGAATGGCTCCTTTGAGAAACATCTTCTTCATTACTGGCTTGCCCCCCATTCCCACTCTAATATCCAGAATCACCATAAGAAGAATATAATAAGAGGAATCACTGTAGGTGAGGGAAAATTAAGAGGTATACGTGATGGGATGAGTACGAGAGGAGAGGAAAAGGATTAGTGGATGATAAAATCTACTATTTGTTGAGACTTTTTACATTCTAAAGTGTAATCAATTTTGCTTTTGTTTTCCATCGTCGTACTAACTCCTTAAATAAACACTATTATTATCTTTATTTTGCCATGACGAGACTGAACTCAGAAGAGTCAAGCATTTGCCTTAGGTCAGACATGTCAGAGACAGTGCCAGACCCATGTGAGACTCTGCGGCTACTGCTCATGGACCCTGTGCCACACTGATGAGGAGGATCAGATGGATGGGGCAATGAAGCAAATGAATCATTCTGAGGATAAAGGAGGCAGCCATGAAGAAGTCTGTGACTGTAAATTTGGGAGCAGGAGTCTCCAAGGACTTGGATTTCAAGGAATTTTGACTCAGTGAACCCAAGACCCTCATGGTGACTTTGGGCACTGGTGTGCAAGATGTGTCTATCAGAGGTCCCAGGGAGGGTGGGGCCAGGGCTGGCCACCAGCTATCAGGGCCCAAATGGGTTATAAGCTGGCAGGCTCAGATAGGTGGTTAGGTCAGGTTGGTGGCGCTGGGTGGAGTCCATGCCTCCCAGAAGCCAGGAGAGATAGACCATGAGTATAGGGCAGGCATGGGAAAGGTGGGGGAGGCACAGCATAGCAGCATTTTTCATTCCACTACTACATGGGACTACTCCCCTATCCCCCCAGCTAGGGACAAGTGCCTTGACTCCAATGTTTTCAGGCTCACCATCTATAAAGTAAGAGTGATAATTGTGTCTATCTTGTGGGGTTATTATGAGGATCAAAGGAGATGCACACTCTCTGGACCAGTGGCCTAACAATTCAGGACAGAGCTATGGGCTTCCTATGGGTCAGTGGTCTCAACGTAGCAGGCAAGTTCCAGAAGATAGTACCAGCCACTGTTAGAGATACGGTGCCAGTCTCAGAGCCTGATGTTAATTTAGCAATGGACTGGGACCCTCCTCCAGTAGAACCATCTAACCAGATGCTTCAGTCAAAGTCCAAGCTTAGCTTTCATTAAAGATTAAGCTTCTAAGCAGGGCACAGATGAAATTGTCTAACAGCAACTTTGCCATCTAAAAAAATCTCACTTAACTGGAAACATGGAAGCCCAAGGTTCTGAACATGAGAAATTTTTAGGAATCTGCACAGGAGTTGAGAGGGAAACAAAATGGTGAAGGGACTAGAAACCACATGAGAGACACGAGGAAATAGTGTAGATTTAGGCTGGAGGTAAATGAAAGAGAAATGGGAGTTAATATTTACTGAAATCTTTCTATACATCAGGTGCCATTTTATGATATTTAATAATCTCATTACATATAGTAATTCTGTGAGGTATGTATTACTGAACATATTGTAATTAATACTAATGATAAATAACACCTCTCAAGTACTTAGTACATGCTAGAATAAAATTTAAGTTTATTATATGAGGCCGGGCATGGTGGCTCATGCCTGTAATCCCAGCACTTTGGGAGGCCAAGGCAATGCGATTACCTGAGGTCAGGAGTTCCAGACCAGCCTGGCCAACATGGTGAAACCCCTTCTCTACTAAAAAATACAAAAAATTAGCCAGGTATGGTGGCACGCGTCTATAATCCCAGCTGCTCAGGAGGCTGAGGCAGGAGAACCACTTGAACCCGGGAGGCGGAGGTTGCAGTGAGCTAAGATTGCACCGCTGTACTCCAGCCTACGCAACAGAGTTAGACACCGTCTCGGAAAAAAGAAAAAAAAAAAGTTGGCTTTGCAGACACTGCCACTGAGGAAAATCCTGTACTATTAGCTGTGGTCAACCCCACTGTGTTCTTCGACATTGCCATCGACGGCGAGCCCTTGGGTCACATCTCTTTTGAGCTGTTTGCAAACAAGATTCCAAAGACAGCAGAAAATTTTTGTTCTCTGAGCACTGGAGAGAAAGGATTTGGTTATAAGGGCTCCTGCTTTCACAGAATTATTCCAGGGTTTATGTGTCAGGGTGGTGACTTCACATGCCATAATGGCACTGGTGGCAAGTCCATCTACGAGGAGAAATTTGATGATGAGAACTTCATCCTAAAGCATACAGGTCCCGGCATCTTGTCCATGGCAAATGCTGGACCCAACACAAACAGTTCCCAGTTATTCAACTGCACTGCCAAGACTGAGTGGTTGGATGGCAAGCCTGTGGTCTTTGGCAAAGTGAAAGAAGGCATGAATATTGTGGAGGCCACAGAGCACTTTGAGTCCAGGAATGGCAAGACCAGCAAGAAGATCACCCTTGCTGACTGTGGACAGCTTGAATAAGTTTGACTTGTGTTTTATCTTAACCACCAGACCATTCCTTCTGTAGCTCAGGAGAGCACCCCTCCACCCCATTTGCTTGCAGTATCCTAGAATCTTTGTATTCTCGCTGCAGTTCCCTTTGGGCTCCATGTTTTCCTTGTTCCCTCCCATGCTTAGCTGGATTGCAGAGTTGAGTTAAGTTTATGATTATGAAATAAAAACTAAATAACAATTGTCTGTCCTTGTTTGAGTTAGAGTATTGATGTAGGCTTTGTTTTAGGCAGTGATGGGTTACTTCTGAAACATCACTTGTTTGCTTAATTCAACATAGTACTTAGATTTTTTTTTTTTTTTACTTTCCAGACCCAGGAAGTCTCAATGTTTGTTGAGTGGAATATTGAGAATGTAGGCAGCAGCTGGGCATGGTGGCTCACTGTCTGTAATGTATTACCTGAGGCAGAAGACCACCTGAGGGCAGGAGTCAAGATCAGTCTGGGCAACATGGTGAGACGCTGTCTCTACAAAAAATAATTAGCCCGGCCTGGTGGTGCATGCCTAGTCCTAGCTGATCTGGAGGCTGATATGGGAGGATTGCTTGAGCCCAAAGTGAGCTATGATCATGCCACTGTACTCCAGCCTGGGTGCTACAGTGAGACCCTGTCTCTTAAAGGTAGGCAGAGGCAGGAAAAGCAAGGAGCCAGAAATAAGAGGTTGGACCAGTGTGCATTGAGTTCATACATTTAGAGGTGTTCTTCAAGATGACTAATGTCACAAATTGAGACATCTGTTATGGTTCATTTTTTTTTTTTTTTCTAGAGTGCAGTGGCACAATCTCAGCTCGCTGTAGCCTCCGCCTCCCAGGTTCAAGCGATTCTCGTGCCTCAGATTCCTGAGTAGCTGGGATTACAGGCGTGTGCCACCATGCCCAGCTACTTTTTGTAGTTTTAGTACAGATGGGGTTTCATCATTTTGACAAGGCTGGTCTCAAACTCTTAACCTCAGCTGATGCACCCGCCTTGGCCTCCCAAATTGCTGAGATTACAGGTGTGAGCCACCACACCTGACCTCATTTTCTGTAACAAAGCTAAGCTTGAACACTGTTGGTGTTCTTGAGGGAAGCATATTGGGATTTAGTCTGTAGGTCAAGTTTATACATCCTTTAGTTATGGTGGAATTCCTATATAGTGTCTAAAAAGCCAGGTACTAGGTGCTGCAGTCAGTCTCCCTGCAGAGGGTTAAGGCCCAGACCACCTGCAGTGATGAGGTACTGCTTCTAGCATATAGAGCCTCTCCCTAGCTTTGGTTATGGAGACTCTGAGGTTTTCCAAACCTGACCAATTTAAGCCATAAGATCTGGTCAAAAGGATACCTTTCCCATTAAGGACTTGGTTTCTCATGAAATTATATGTACAGTACTTGCTGGCAATTAGATGTATAGGTTTAACAGTACATGTCAGGACAATCTAATCTGAGAAAACCCCTTCACTGCCCACCTTAACTGACCTCTAGGGTTCTTAACCCAGCAATCAAGTTTGCCTATCCTAAAGGTGTCAGATTTGATCATTTGGTGTGTTCTGCAATTTTTGTTTTACCATCTGGTTCCTTCTGCATGAATTACCACCACCACCACCACTTGCGCATCTCAGTCTTGTATGTTGTCTGGTTACATATTCTCTGGGTGATATCATTCAGTGTCTTAATGTACTTGCGGCTCAGGCCTGAGCACAAGGTGGAAATAAACATAAAACATCCTTTCATTAAAAAAAAGTATATTATATGAATTAACTTAGTTTTACTCACACCAATACTTAGGAGTAGATTATTACCTCATTTATTGATGAGGAGCCCAATGTACTTGTAGTGTAAATCAACTTATGGAAAGCACAAGCTAATAAGTAGATAATTAGTGATTAGAAGTCAGATGGTCTGAGCTCTCCTACTGTCTACATTACACGAGCTCTCATTAACTGGGGACTTGAAGATCGAAGAGATGAAATAATCTGTCCAAGCTTACAGAGCCACTAAATAGTGAGGCTAGGATGTAGGCGCAGTTCTGCAACCACGGAAGACAGTGTTTTTTCAGCAGCAAAACACCAACTCAGATACTGTGGACCCAAGAAATTAGAAGTAGATATTCCTGCCCTGTGGCTCTTTCTTCTTACTTTTACTTCTTGGCGACTGGAAGTTATGGTTTAAGCCACAGTTGCAGATCATACTTCCTCAAACATAATTTCATCTCCTCAGGAAAGTTTGAAGGAGAAAGAGGTAAATAAAAATTTAGAAACAAGTTCAGAATAAAGAGACTCTCTCTTGGGTTACAGAGATTGTCATATGACAGATTATAAGCAGATACTTGAGAAAACTGAAGGCCCATGCCTGCCCAAATTACCCTTTGAACCCTGGGTCAAGCTGCAACTTTCGTTAAAGGGAGTGTTTATATATTATAGTATTCATTTACTCTTCTGGTTTAACCCATTGGCTCTGTCTTCATCCTGTAGTAATCTCACTGCCTCAGAAACATACGTATATTTGTCTAGTTTAAGTTTGTGTGAAATTCTAACTAGGGTCAAGAACCGAGGGCCCTAAACTATGCTAGGGATAGTGCTGTGATACTGTGATAGGTATACAAAAAAATGAGAAGAAACTGCAAATTCTCTGCATCTCCCTTTGCAGGGTCTGACAACAAAGTTTCCCCAAAATTTACCAGTGCAAGCCATTTATCCATATGCTAACTACTTTACAATCATTTTGGGCTTCACATTGTCTATCTCATCTGTAAAAAGAATGGAAGAACTCAGTCCTACAGAACTCCCTATGTCATCCATGATGGGCTAGAGTTCCTCTTTCTCAAAAATTAGCTATTATTATATTGCCTTCTAAGCCAAAGCTCAGAGGTCTTATATTACCCAGTGACATGCACACTGGTCAGAAGCAGGCTAAGTAGAAGGGTACTTTCACAGAAACAGAGAGCAAAAGAGGTGGGTGAATGAGAGGGTAAGCGAGAGAAGACAGATGAGAAGTTACAACATGATGGCTTGTTGTCTAAATGTCTCCTAGGGAATTATTGTGGGAGGTCTGAATAGTGTTGTAAAATAAGCTGAATCTGCTGCCAACATTCACAGTCAAGAAATACCTCTGAACAACTGTACTTCCAATTATTCTTTAAGGTAGCATGCGACTGTAATTGTTGCAAGTATATATTTATCATAATACTGTAACAGAAAATACTTACTGAATATATACTGTGTCCCTAGCTCTTTACACAATAAACCAATCTCATCCTCATAATTCTATTAGCTAATACATGTTATCATCCTATATTTCAGAGACTTCAAGAAGTTAAGCAACTTACTCAAGATCATCTAAGAAGTAGGTGGTATTTCTGGGCTCATTGGGCCCCTCCTAATCTCTCATGGCAACATTTGGCTGGCTAAAGTGTTGATTGACTTAATTCATCAGGGATGGGCTCATACTCATTGCAGACCTTACCTGGCATCCTCTTTTCTTGTGTGATCTGCCTGACCCTAGTAGACTTACAAAATTTCTGACGTAGAAGAGAGGAGAAACGCAGAGCTGATTGTGAGGAGTAATGAAGGTGCCTCCTCATCTAGGTACCAGTGGGGCCCCTAAGACAAAGCCACCCTGTCTCACTGTGTCTTAGCTAGTTCCTTGTACCTTGCCCTGATGGGAGGTAGAGAATGGGTATTCTCCATCCAAAAAATAAATTTCCATCTCTCAAGGTCCAACTTATGTTTTCTTAATTTTTAAAAAAAGCTTCTTGACCATTCTCCACTCTCTAAAATAATCCATAGTGAGAGAAACAGTTTTTTCTTTCATCCTTAAATACCTCTATTAAATATGGAAAATCTGAGCATGGTGTCTCACACCTGTAATCCCAGCACTTTGGGAGGCTAAGGTGGGTGGATTGCTTGGAGCTCAGGAGTTCAAGGCCATCTTGGACAACATGGTGATAGCCTGTCTCTATAAAAAGTACAAAAATTAGCCTGGCAAGGTGGTGTGCACCTGTAATCCCAGCTATTCGGGTGGCTGAGGCAGGAGAATTGCTTGAACCCAGGAGGTGGAGGTTGCAGTGAGCTGAGATCGTGCCACTGCACTCCAGCCTAGGTAACAGAGCACGTGTTATAATTCATTATTATTTTTTACTTGGACTCTTGCAGGGAATAAAATACATGTTTTATTCTTATTTATGATTCAAGCACTGAAAATAGGGTTTACCATCCAGCAGGTGCTTCAAAACCATTTGCTGAATGATTACTCTACTTTTTACAAGCCCAGCTCCTTCTATCCCTTCCAGCCTCCTCATCTCTGATTAAACAAGCTTCAGTTTTTCCTTAGTTCCTGTTACATTTCTGTGTGTCTCCATTAGTGATCTCCCATAGTTCAAGCATGGGTAGTTCTGGCCAGGCTCCACTTGGGGTCAATGCCCTGTTCCCTGCCTCCTGGTTTTGTGTAAACTTCTAGGCAAACCCTCTGGCTCCAGCACAGCAATGCTGAATCATGCTGAGTCATGCTGAGGCTTAGGGTGTGTGCCCAGATGTTCTCAGCCTAGAGTGATGACTCCTATCTGGGTCCCCAGCAGGATGCTTATAGGACAGATGGCAAGAAAAAGGAGAAGTTGACCACCTGACTAAAACTCCACCTCAAACAGCATTATAAAGAAAATGGATGCCTGAGTTAAAATGTGACATATTCTAGAATATATTATTTCCTCTCTCTCTATATATATATATATTTGCTATTGTTATCAATTGCCATATAGTGATTAGTTATTGTGTATCAAATATTTATCTTGCAGGTGGCCTCTATACCTTAGAAGTGGCAGAATCAGGCTTTATTAAAACATGGGTATAGACTTTTAGTTCATAAAATGCATTGTCATTAATCAAATACTATTAGAGTCGTTTGAAGCATACAGCCTATGCTAGTGAATTCCCTGACACGTTCCCATGCACCCTATAATCCAGGGCAAAACCTTACATACAGGCTTCCTCCTATATATAATTATGTGCAGGGCTGGATGGCTAAAGGATCTTTTCAGCTCTCACCTTTCTAGGATTCACATACTGAATGTGTACATTGCACAGAGTCCTGGAGACACGGATTGAAAAAAAGATACGGAAGAGGAAGGCATGAAAAAAGGAAAAGAAAACAAACCTTGTTTGCCATTTGAAGGCACCCCTGGACAGCTCGGTGACAAAAGGCCAGTGCTGTTAGAGGACATGCTCATGTACAGGGTCAGATCTGACTAGGGGTGCTACTGGGAAGCTCTCACCTTAAGGACACATCTCAGGCCAGTTGTGGTGCTATTGGGAAAATGTAGGCAACGCTGGTCCTGAAAGGAAAGAAACATTCCTCCAGGAGGGCTGAAAGGGTTCACTTGTGTGGGTAACTGTGCAGGACTACAAGAGGACGAAAAACAATGACAGAGATAATGCTCGCAGGGAGAAAAAACAGGTCAAGGGTCAGAGAAGGCTTCCAGAAGAATGGCTTTGAAGCTGGCTTCTGTAGGAGTTCTCAGTGGCAAAGATGTTTCAGAAATGTGACATGATTTAAGGAACTATACAAAAAGGAACAAATTTAAAGGAGGCAGATAAATTAGTTCAACAGACCCGTGAGGAATTTTCAGATGAATTTTATATCTCCACTGAGCTTCTTGAGGTCAGCAGCTGTGACAGTTTTGCAGGCCCAGGACCCATTACAGGACCTCACATGTACTTGACATTGATTTTTGTATTCATTGGTGAATGAATGACCTCTTGTCAGTCTGCTTGGTTTCGCTAAGAGCACAGAGAGAAGATTTAGTGATGCTATGCTAAAACTTACTTTTTGATTCAAGTATATGTTTGTGATAGGAATGAAGACAGGCTACATGATGCATGTCTAACATAAACGCAAACATTAAGAAAGGAAATCAACCTCAAGAGTATTTATGCAGACAGCAGAATACAGAGAGTGAGTTAAATGTGTAATAACTATGGCACAGGCTGGAATATGAGCCATTTAAATCACAAATTCATTAGAAACAAAACAGTAGGGAAAAAATTCCATGGATGAGTCTAGAAAGACTAGCATTGTTTAGGTTGAGTGGAAGTGTTTAAAGGGTGACATCAGACTAAACTTGAAAGATGTCACTAAATAACTAGAATACTGTTTATTTTTTCATACCATGAATAGCAGATATAGCCTGATGGCCCCATGCTTGGTTTAACATCCTTGCTGTTCCTGACATGAAATCCTTAATAATTTTTGACAGAGCCTATTCATTTTCATTTTATATTGGGCCTAGAAATTATGTAGATGGTCCTGAGGAAAAGTTTATACCTTGTCTATTTCTCTCTCTAACATAGTTGTCAACACAATGCCTAGGCTCTAGTAAG
This sequence comes from Rhinopithecus bieti, assembly GCF_001698545.2. NCBI lineage: Eukaryota > Metazoa > Chordata > Mammalia > Primates > Cercopithecidae > Rhinopithecus > Rhinopithecus bieti. Next base: position 39,881 of record NW_016823461.1, read on the forward strand.
TACTCAAAGTTTGTTAAATTGAATTCTATCCTTCTTATTCCATTCTACACATGGAAGAACAACTCATCAGGGATGAAGGCATGCCTCTAGGGAAGGCAGGTGTTGTTCTGCAGTGTGATTGGGTATTCGCAGGAAGAAGGGGGGGTGGGAGTGGTTAACCTTCCTTTCCTAGTGTGGAGGTCACAGCCTAAACATCAAATTCCTCAAGGTGTGATGGCTCACACCTGTAATCACAGCACTTTGGGAGGCCAAGGTGGGCAGATCACTTGAGGTCAGGAGTTCGAGACCCAGCCCAGCCAAATAGTGAAACCTGGTCTCTGCTAAAAAATATAAAAATTAGCTGGACGTGGTGGCAGGAGCCTGTATTCCAGCTACTTGGGAGGCTGAGGCAGGAGAATTGCTTGAACTGGGGAGGCAGAGGTTGCACTGAGCAGAGATCGTGCCATTGCACTCCAGCCTCTAGAGCGAGACTCTGTCTCAAGAAAAACAAAAAACAAACAAACAAACAAAAACCCGTCAAATTCCCTGACTGGACAGAATTCTGTCTGATTGTTCTCTGACTTATCTTACCATTTTCCCTCCTTAAAGAAACTATGAACTTCCTTCAGGTAGAGGGGCCTGGCTCATAAGCCTGAGGTCAGCATCCAAGAAATACTTGTTGATGTCACTTTGGCTAAAGGCATGATGTGTAGACAAGCTCCACAGATGGTTTCTCATTTCCCTATCCACCCATCCAGCTTTCCAACTTTAAAGCCAATTCTGAGGTAGAGACTGTGATGAACAAAGACCTTGACAAAATTCAACCCAAAGACTCACTTTGCCTAGCTTCAAAATCCTTACTCTGACACATACTCTCTCCCAGAAATTAGCATGCACTAGAGTGTGCATGAGTGCAACACATACACCAGTTCCATATTCTCTGTCAGAAAATCTTGTTGTTTTTTCCTTAAAGGATGTGTTCAGAGGCTGACCCCTTGCCTTCACCTCCAATGCTACCACTCTGGTCTAAGTCACTATCACCACCAACTAAATTATAGCTGTTGACTCAAAACAATCTTCCTGCTTCTACCACTGCCCCACTACAGTTTCTTCCCAATATAGCATCCAAATTAATCTTTTCAAAATGTAAGTCATATATGGTCACCTCTTTGTTCAAAGTCTTCTGGTAGCTTCCTATATCACTTATAATAAAGTCAATTCTTTACAATTCTCTACAATAATTGTTCACACATATATTGTGTTTATTACAGATACATATATATAGTTCTCATATAAATATATATATATATATATGCGTGTGTGTGTGTGGAGAGTTTTTTTCTTACAACTCTATGATGTAGGTATTATTAGTGTCCCAAATTTTATAATTTAGGACTTCTATGAACTCATCTTTTACTCTCCCCTTCACTTAATCTAATCCTACATTGCTCTTATTGATATTCCTTGAAAATTCTAAGCATCTTACATCTTTAGGGTATTTACATTTGCCATTCCCTATGCCTTAAATATTTAATCACAATTTCATATAAATAGGTTCCTCATCGTCTATGGGTACCCTCTCCGGTGTTAACTTTATAGTGAGGACTTTCCTACCATACTGCTTAAAGTAGCAATACCATTTCACCCTGTCCTAATCACACTCTGGCCTTCATTTCAGTTTTGTTTTGTTTTTTCCTCCATAGCACCCAACCTCATCGGTATATAACATGTTTCATTTGCTTATTTAGTGTCAAGCTCTTTCCACTATCAAGTCCATGAAAACAGGAACTTTATTCCTCTATTCTGTTTTTGTGCTCTATTCTTAGCAATTTTACAATTTCAAATGAATGAATGAGCAGCCAAACACACACACAACTGCAAGTAAAAGGATATATGCTGACACATCCACTGCTTTGCACACACTAAGAAATCAGTGGAGTAGTGCTGAAAGTGCTAAGCCTGAGTAGAGCTAGTTAGCCCTCAGCAGGCAGAGGCTTGATGGAATTACTGAGTTCTAGAATTGGACTCATTTGTTTTGTACACAGAGATTTGCTCTTGAAAATGTGTTCTGACCAAAATAAAAGACTCAAAAGATGAATATCAAAACCAGGGTGTTTATTTACACTGAAATTTATAACTGGCGCAGTCATGTTTATGTAAGCAATTGTTTCCTTTCATCAGTCAGGTAAAAGTAAAGAAAAACTGTGCCAAGGCAGATAGCCTAATGCAATCATGCCACTAAAATAAACATTATTTCATAGGTGTCAGATACGGCTTATTCATCCATCTTCATAGGGAGGATGGCCTTGGCCTGGACATCAGTGTTATGTAAGGTTCAAAACATCTCCGCACTGTAGGGCAACAGAGCTCCTTTTCTTTCTTTCTTTTTTTTTTTTTTTTTTTTTTTTTTTTTTTTCTGTGCTTTCCTGGCTGGCCAAATCTCTAATGATAAACATACTCTATTTATACATGAGAATATCCTATAAGATTATAGTTAAGAATTCTGGGAGTCATTCCATCTCTTATAGCTAAATTTGAGCCTCTCTTATGATCACTGTTTTTTTTAATACTTTAAGTTCTGGGGTACATGTGCAGAACATACAGTTTTGTTACATAGGTATACACGTGCCATGGTGGTTTTCTGCACCCATCAACCTGTCACCTACATTAGGTATTTCTCCTAATATTGTCCTTCCCTTAGCCCCCCACCTCCCAACAGGCCCCAGTGTGTGATGTTCCCTCCCTGTGTCCATGGATCACTTTTTTTTTTTTTAAAGTCTCAGTTAGATTTTTGGAATGTAATTTATTTTCCTGGCATCCTAGTACTTGCAAGTTATCTGGTCACTTTAGCCCTCACATTTTGATGATAGCCACATATTTGTAAACACAAAACACACACACACATATATACACACATACATACATACACACATATACACACATGACATATTTATCAGGCATTTCTGAGCAACTAATCATGCAGGACTCTCAAACACTAACTTACACCTTTTTCCATTTATCTACTTGTGTAGAAACTAAGCATGGGGACTGAGAAGGCAACAGCAGGAGCATTCTAACTCTCACTGCCTTTAGCTAGGTCCCTCCCTCACTGCAGCTCAGCATAGTCCTGAGCTCTTATCAATATCCACACAGTTTCTGACGCTGCCCAGTTATCACCATCCCAAGGCTTAAGAAAAAAAAATGAGTTTGCCCATCTCTGTTGATTAAATAAATAAATAAATAAATAAAATGAGCCCCTAACCTCCCACAAAACATGACCAAACAAGCACGAAGAAGAAGAAAAAACAATAGGTACATGAAGAGACTGGTGACACTGGGGTCTGAATGAGGCTTGAGTATAGGAAAGAGCTCTAGCAGCATAGTGGTTTAGAGGAGATGTTTGTTTCCTTCACAGACGCCTCAGCCTCAATAAGCTCAGGGTTGCAGGAATTTACTTTGAGAACAAACTCCTGTGGGGCTAGAATTATCGATGGCTAAAAGAAGCCTGGAGGAGGGAAAAATCATTAAGCATCCTCACCCTTAGTAACACAAAACAAAGGGGCCTGGTTTCCCATAATTCCTCATGATGGGTGATCTTATTAATGAAAGCGGTCTAACGAAATCATTGCTTCTTCCATTTCAGCCTTGCTCACTTGCCAATCCTCAGTTTTAACCTTCCCCAGAGAAATACAGATTTTTTTTTTTATTCAGGAAACATACTATGTTATAGTTTCAGTACTAAATAATCAAAGTACTGAAGATAGCATGCATAGGCAAGAAAAAGTAATTAGCTTTATGTTGCTGTTGTTTCAGAATTTAAAAAAGATCACCAAGTCAAGGCCTTCTCTGTTCCAGTGCTACAGGTGGAATCTTAGCATATAATCAGATGTTTTTCAAAATTTCTAGACATAGGATTCAAAGCCCTGCACTTAAAATAGTCTCATTTGAATTAACTCTTTATATAATTTGAAAGCACATTCTGAACTACTTTAGAGTATTGTTTTATTTCTATGTTCTTAGTTCATAGAATACATCAGGCAATGCAATTTAATTAAAAAACCCCAAAAATTTTTTAGAATTTTAATCATGAAAATAAATGAAGACAACTTTATTTACTCAAGGTCTCAAAAGGTCAAAGAAACCAGGAAAGTAAAGCTATATTTCAGAGGAAAATGGGATATTTATGAGTTTTCTAAGTTGACAGACTCAAGTTTTAACCTTCAAGGCCCATGATGTAGGAAAGTGTGGCGATAACTGGCTGATTCTGGCTTTCTACTCCTTTTTCCCATTAACGATCCTGCCTGCTTAATTAACATTCACAAGTATCTCTGGTTCTACTTTAGTCACAGTGGCTCCCGAGGTCCGTCACCCAATAGGATATCTGTGCTCCAAGTTGCCAGGGAGAGAGATCACTCTTGAGAATGAGCCACAGCCCTGGCTCAAACTCACCTGCAAACTTTTTGAGAAATGAGGCAGACGCACACTATGAAAACAACAGATAGTAGCTAAATGATGAGAACACATGGACACATAGAGGGAAACAACGCACACTGGGGCCTATCAAAGGGTGGAGGGTGAGAGAAGGAGAGGATCAAGAAAAATGACTAATGGATACTAAGCTTAATACCTGAGTGATGAGATGATCTATACAACAAACCCCCTTGACACTCATTTATCTATGTAACAAACCTGCACATCCTGTACATGTACCCCTGAACTTAAAATAAAAGTAAAAAAAAAAAAAGAAAGCAACAGTTTGCACACTTGTTATGGTCTATTCTCTCATTCTTTACAATGACGCTAGAAAATAGCCACAGACTTCCTGCAAGGCAGCCACAGAATTTATGACTTGTGATATCTAAGTCATTCCTGGCTAATGCAAAATCTAATACAAAATCTAGGAGAATCATTTGCTTACATCTATTTCTGTTCTGAGAATATAAATTCAGATACATAATGGGAGCAGAATAATTTCAAATCTGGCTAATTTAGAATCCTAAGCAGCCCTTTTCCCATCAGTGGTTTACAAGCCTTGTTAACAATTTTCCTATTTTAAAATTAAAAATAAAGTAAGTTATTTGTGGTAAAGGAAATTCCTTAAAATAATTGTTTCTTAGATAATATCATGGAAAACATTCAGTAAAGTGAAGGGCCTACTTTACCTAACAATAATCTAATTTATATAATTTTTCATACTAATAGCATCTAAGAACAGTACAATGTTTGACTCTTTAGGTAAAATACATGTCGTAATTAGCCAGAAAGATTTGAGAAAATATTGGATATGGCCGGGTGCGGTGGCTCAAGCCTGTGATTCCAACACTTTGGGAGGCCGAGACGGGAGGATCACGAGGTCAGGAGACCGAGACCATCCTGGCTAACCCGGTGAAACCCCGTCTCTACTATAAAATACAAAAAACTAACCGGACGACGTGGTGGGCGCCTGTAGTCCCAGCTGCTCAGGAGGCTGAGGCAGGAGAATGGCGTAAACCCGGGAGGCAGAGCTTGCAGTGAGCTGAGATCCCACCACTGCACTCCAGCCTGGGCGACAGAGCAAGACTCCATCTCAAAAAAAAAAAAAAAAAAAAAAAAAAGAGAGAGAGAAAATATTGGATGTTTCCTTGTTTAAATTAGGCATCTTACAGTTTTCAGAATCCTGCATAGAACTTATGAAATTACAAATGCTAAAGCAAACCCAAAGAAGCAGGAATTAATCTTCATTACATTTGGGTGTTTCTTTCTAAAAGTCCTTTATACTTAAATGTCTTAAGACATACATAGATTTTATTTTACTAATTTTAATTATATAGGCAATAAATGAATATTCTTACTGATTACTTTTTCTGACTGTCTAATCTTTCTGATCTATCCTGGATGGCCATAACACTTATCCCTCTAAACTTTGGGCTTTTAATATAGGAAAGAAAGGCAATAATCCATTTTTGATGGTATCTTATATGATAAACAAATAAAATGCTTAAAAATGAGCAGGTACAGCAATTTATGTTGAACCAACAAGCATCGAAGCAATAATGAGACTGCCTGCAGCCTACCTGACTTCTGAGTCAGGATTTATTAGCCTTGTTACTGAGACACAAACCTGGCCTTTCAATGCTATAACCTTTCTTGAAGCTCCTCCCTACCACCTTTAGCCATGAGGAAGCATGGAATGGGCCAGATCCCTGGATGCAAGCCAGGTCTGGAACCTGTAAGAAAAGAAAATGTAGGCCCTGCAACTGGCTCTGAGGGAGCAGGAGAGGATCAACCCCATACTCTGAATCTAAGAGAAGACTGGTGTCCACACTCTGAATGGGAAGAATGATGGGATTACCCATAGGGTTTGTTTTAGGGAGGAACCTGTTCTCCAAACTCTTGACCTTGAGAGACCTAGTCCTTATTCCTTGGACTTTGGCAATGTCTGACCCTCACATTCAAGTTCTAAGGAAGGGCCACTGCCTTCATACTGTGGATCTGTAGCAAATTCCACCTGAAAACCCAGATTTATATCTTAATTGGTTAAAAAATTGTGTTATCTCAAGGACTGTTCTTCTCTGAGTAGCCAAGCTCAGCTTGGTTCCAGCTACAAGCAGCTGAGCTAACTTTTTGTCTATTCATTGTTCTTTTACTTGAGTGATCAAATATGTTCTCTCCAAACCTAGAATCCTGTCTTCCTAGGCTATATATTTTGTCCCAGGAAGTCTTAATCTGGGGTCCACAGAACCCTAGGGGGCTGGTGAAGTTTATAGAAAAAAGTCTGTATTTTTACATACATGTAACTGAAATTTAGCATTTTCTTCTACTTTGAATGCAAAGAACAAACTAGAGTGATATCATCAGTACCTATTACATAGTTATAAAGAGAAACCACAGATATTTTCATACTACAACGTAGTCATTGCAGATATTTTTGTTTTTGTTTGAGATGGAGTTTCGCTTTTACTGCCCAGGCTGGAGCGCAGTGGCACGATTTTGGCTCACTGCAACCTCCCCTTCCTGCGTTTGAGAGATTCTCCTGCCTCAGCCTCCCAAGTAGCTGGGATTACAGGCGCCCGCCACCATGCCCGTCTAATTTTTGTATTTTTAGTAGAGACGGGGTTTCACCATGTTGGCCAGGCTGGTCTCAAACTCCTGACCTCAGGTGATCTGCCCTCCTTAGCCTCCCAAAATGCTGGAATTATAGATGTGAGCCACTGTGCCCAGCCCATTGCAGATATTTTTAATTAACATTCATCTGCATCACTACTTGGATCTTAAGGTAGCTGTAGACCCAATCCTAGATCTAAAGCTTTCATAAAGAAGCAAATATAATAAATACTATACCACAAATGTGAAGTTTGGATGTTTGATAATGGTATTTCAGTATAATTAAACTTAACAATCCAATGTATATTATTTTATGCAATAAAACATATTTTTTGAGCACTTACAGTCTGCCAAACTAGCCTGTGACACAAAACAAGTTTAGGAATTCCTGGTTATGTCTGTGTTAGCCAATGGTTAGAATATATGCCCAGAAAGATACCCTTGGTTAATAGCTAACAGAAAATGGAGTAGAAATTCAGTGGCCTGGAATAATAACAATCTGGGCAGTCATTAAGTCAGGTAAAGACTTCTGCAATCATGGGAGAAAAGCAAGGGAGACATTCTTAATTGCCACAAGTGTTTTTTTTTTTTTTTTAATCACAAACATAAGAAAATATAATAAATAACAAGGTCACGTTATAGAAGAGAGAAACACTCTTAGTAAACTTGGAATATAGAATCCCCAAAGGCACTTGACTTGGGAGACAGAAGCCATACTGCTAAGTAAAAAAGACCAAGAACCTCTAGGGCCTGAAGATGCAGGAAACTGTAGGAAGAGAAATTCCCAGATCTGGCAGGGCAAGGGGAGTCATAGGCGAAAGAAATGACAGAAATGCATGGAGAGGGAGGCAGAGGTGGGTGAATCATGAGGTCAAGAGATCAAGACCATCCTGGCCAACATGGTGAAATCCCATCTCTACTAAAAATACAAAAATTAGCTGGGTGTGGTGGCGCACACCTGTAGTCCCAGCTACTCGGGAGGCTGAGGCAGGAGAATCATTTGAACCCAGGAGGCAGAGGTTGCAGTGACCTGAGATCGTGCCATTGCACTCCAGTCTGGCAACAGAGTGAGACTCCGTCTCAAAAAAAAAAAAAAAAAAAAAAAAAAAAAAAGAAAGAAAAGAAATGGATGGAGAACAAGCCAGAAGGAGGAACTGGGCTGGGGCAATGAGATTATGGTGATGTAAGGGAGTTTTCTAGAATTAACAATGCTGGAATTTGTGGAACTCTGTTTCTATTATTCCCCCAATCATTACTTCTGTCACATTGATAGTTAAGTAACTTCTGTGACTTTATTCCTTGATTCTAAAATATGAGGGTAATGACAATGGTATTATAAAGGCAGATTAAGTGATATAGCATAGGCAATATTCTTCAGGCACATGGATCGAATTGAATACACTGTAAATCTCAACTTCCAGTTTCAGTTCTACCAGGTAAAGAGCTAGCAAGTCATCACAATGGGGACATTAAAAAAAAAAAAAAAAAAAAAGACACCAGAGGAATAATATACCCTGACTCCTAGCCTAATTAATATATCGATTTACTTTTTTCCCTGATGACAAATTTTGGTTTTAAATGATTTTAGGAGTTTAGGCTTCTCAGCTCCCTTCCCAGTGAGAAGTATAAGCAGGACAGACAGGCAAGCAAGAAGAGAGCCCCAGGCCATACTCACAAAGTAGGCAATGTCCCCTGTGGTCATAGAGAAATGAAAAGAGAGAGGATTCCCTGGAATCATTGGATGTAATCTTTTCTGTCTGTCCTCTCTAGGGAATCACCCCAAGGTATTGTACTTTGGGATTAAGGTTTTAGTCCCACTGTAGACTACTTGCTATTCTGTTCAGTTTCTGGAAGGAACTATGTATGGTTTTTGTGTCCCTAGAGGAACTAAGGTGCAGAAGTTTTGTTTACAATGCTCTCCCTAAGAGAGCTAGAACTGGGTGAGATTCTGTTTTAACAGCTTTATTTTCTTTTTCTTGGCCCTGTTTTTGTCACTGTCACCACCTTTAAGGCAAATATTGAATGTGCTTTGGCTGAAACTTTTTTTTCCTGTTTTGAGATTTGCTCCTTTATATGAGGCTTTCTTGGAAAAGGAGAATGGGAGAGATGGATATCATTTTGGAAGACGATGAAGAAGGTAAAAAAGGGGACAAATGGAAATTTGTGTTGCAGATAGATGAGGAGCCAACAAAAAAGGGCCTCAGGATCCAGCACACATTATCACAAACTTGCTATCCATCTGTCACTACTGACCCTCTCCGGACCTGACTCCACCCCTGAGGGACACAGGTCAGCCTTGACCAATTACTTTTAAGTACCATGGAGAACAGGGGGCCAGAACTTCGGCAGTAAAGAATAAAAGGCCACACAGAGAGGCAGCAGCACATATCTGCTTCTGATACAGCTGCAATCACCAGCAAGCTCTCAGGCCTGGCATCATGGTGCATTTTACTGCTGAGGAGAAGGCTGCCGTCACTAGCCTGTGGAGCAAGATGAATGTGGAAGAGGCTGGAGGTGAAGCCTTGGGCAGGTAAGCATTGGTTCTTGATGCATGGGAATGAAGGGTGAATATTACCCTAGCAAGTTGATTGGGAAAGTCCTCAAGATTTTTTGCATTTCTAATTTTGTATCTGATATGGTGTCATTTCATAGGCTCCTCGTTGTTTACCCCTGGACCCAGAGATTTTTTGACAGCTTTGGAAATCTGTCATCTCCCTCTGCCATCCTGGGCAACCCCAAGGTCAAGGCCCATGGCAAGAAGGTGCTGACTTCCTTTGGAGATGCTATTAAAAACATGGACAACCTCAAGACCGCCTTTGCTAAGCTGAGTGAGCTGCACTGTGACAAGCTGCATGTGGATCCTGAGAACTTCAAGGTGAGTTCAGGTGTGGGTGATATGATTTTTTTGGCTTTATAGTTTGACATTAATTGAAGCTTATGATCTTATTGGAAAGATCAACAAATATCTCAGAAATCATGGGTCGAGTTTGATGTTAGAACAGCAGACTTCTAGTGAGCATAACCAAGATTAACCTGATTCAGAACTAGTGACAGTAAAGGACTACTAACAGCCTGAATTGGCTCAACTTTTCAGGAAATCTTGCCAGAACTTGATGTGTTTATCCCGGAGAATTGTATTATAGAATTGTAGACTTGTGAAAGAAGAATGAAATTTGGCTTTTGGTAGATGAAAGTCCATTTCAAGGAAATAGAAATGCCTTATTTTATGTGGGTCATGATAATTGAGGTTTAGAAAGAGATTTTGCAAAA
>NW_016823461.1:50277-76837 GCF_001698545.2 Rhinopithecus bieti
AAAAAAAAAAAAAAAAAAAAAAAAAAAAAAAAAAAAAAAAAAAAAAAAAAAAGATTTTCTCAAAGAAAAATAAGACACATTTTCTAAAAGATACTAAATTTTCCATCAGTATTGTAACCAAGTGAAGGCTTGTTTCTGAATTTATTAGGGATTTTAAACTCCCACTGAGAACTCTTGCCGCACTCCCATTCTACATTTACAGAAATTAGACAACTGCTTAAAGAAAAATAGGGAGAGGCCGGGCGCGGTGGCTCAAGCCTGTAATCCCAGCACTTTGGGAGGCCGAGACGGGCGGATCACGAGGTCAGGAGATCGAGACCATCCTGGCTAACACGGTGAAACCCCGTCTCTACTAAAATACAAAACTAGCCGGGCGACATGGCGGGCGCCTGTAGTCCCAGTTACTCGGGAGGCTGAGGCAGGAGAATGGCCTAAATCCGGGAGGCCGAGCTTGCAGTGAGCTGAGATCCGGTCACTGCACTCCAGCCCGGGCGACAGAGCGAGACTCCCCTCAAAAAAAAAAAAAAAAAAAAAAAAGAAAAGAAAATAGGGAGAGAGGGAGCCCAATAATACTGGTAAAATGGGAAGAGAGGGTGAGGATGCAGGTAGGTAGAATGTTGAATGTAGGGCTCATAAAATAAAATTGAACTTAAGCTCATCTGAATTTTCTGGGTAGGCACAAACCTTGGAACAGTTTGACGTCAGGGTTGTCAAGGAATGTAGGTATAAAGCCGTTTTTGTTTGTTTGTTTGTTTTTTCAGCAAGTTGTTTTCGGAAACTTCTACTCAACATGCCTATGTGTTATTTTGTCTTTTGCCTAACAGCTACTGGGTAACGTGATGGTGATTATTCTGGCTACTCACTTTGGCAAGGAGTTCACCCCTGAAGTGCAGGCTGCCTGGCAGAAGCTGGTGTCTGCTGTCGCCATTGCCCTGGCCCATAAGTACCACTGAGTTCTCTTCCAGTTTGCCAGTGTTCCTATGACCCTGACACCCTCCTTCTGCACGTGGGGACTGGGCTTGGCCTTGAGAGAAAGTATTCTGTTTAATAAAGCACATTTTCTTCAGTAGTCAAAAATTGCAATTTTATATTCTCCATCTTTTACTCTTGTGTTAAAGGAAAAAGTGTTCATGGGCTAAGGGATGGAGAGAAACATAGGAAGAACCAAGAGCTTCCTTAAGAAATGTATAGGGGCTTGTAAAATTAATGCAGATGGTATGGGAGAATTCCAGGATTCCAAGGAGGATGATACGATGGAGAAAAATCTTTATAAGGGTGGGAAAATGGTTAGTTAAGTGGACAGAGACTCCTAGGCAGTTTTTACTGCACAAGGGAAAGAAGGAGGTGTTTGTGGTACCCGAGAAAGCAGATTTATGGTACATGTCACTTTTCATTAAGAACAAAAACAAAACAAAACAAAACTTTGTAGATAGGCAAGATATAGGCTAGAATTACTATTTTAATTAACTCTTATTTACATTTTGAAGTAACTCACTTGTCACATGTTTTATGAAATTGATTTGGAGATAAGAAGATGAATTGAGTGTGTATCAACAATATCCTGCTCTATCCTGAAGGATTCCATTATTTCATGGGTTAGCAGAGGCTAAGACACATGATATCATTGTGCATTATCTTCTGATAGAATGTAACTTGCGCTAAAATAAAGTTAGAGTTAGGATCTAAGTGGGAACGTTTTTGTAGGGTGTGATGAAGACTTTCTGTAGGAGATAGAATACTGATAAAGGCTTAAATTCTAAAACCAGCTAGCTAGGACTTTGTGACTTGCATGAAACTGGCTCTCTGGAAGTAGAAGGGAGAGTAAGACATAGGTAGGGAGGACTAGGAAAGACCAGATAGTACAGGGCCTGGCTACAAAAATACAAGCTTTTACTATGCTATTGCAATACTAAACAATAAGCATTAGGATATTAAGTGACTCAGGAAATAAGATTTTGGGAAAAAGTAATCTGCTTATGTGCACAAAATGGATTCAAGTTTGCAGATAAAATAAAATATGGATGATGATTGAAGGGGACAGAGACAATAGTTCAAACCCAAGATGAGCAGTGAGTCTGTGGAATTTGAAGGATGGACAAAGGTGGAGTGAGAAAGACATAGTATGCGATTGACGGTGGGGGATGAGAAGGAAGAAGGAAGCGATAAATGACCGAAAGCTCCTAGGCTGATGAAGATAACAGGAGGAAACCAGGCACTGACCTGGGGACTCGCATGTATGAAGGGTAGAGGGATATTAACTGATTTACTTTCGAGGAAGTGCTAGATTGCTCAGGGAGTTTTGACCTTCAGGTCTTGTGTCTTTCATATCAAGGGACCTTTGCATTTTCCAAGTTAGAGTGCCATATTTTGGCAAATATAACTTTATTAGTAATTTTATTGCCTCCCCCACATTGATCAGACTTTTTCCTGAGAATTACTTTTGAATTTGGCTGTATATATCCAGAATATGGAAGAGAGACAAACAATTATTGTAGTTGCAGGCTATCAATAACACTGGTCTCTCTGAGCCTTATAACCTTTCGATATGCCCATATACAGAGTAAACAGGGGTTATTCATCACACTAAATATTTTCACCTAGTCAGTCAGTCCACAAATGAGAGCAATGTGCATTTTTTGATATATAATATTTCTATATATTTATGGGGTACATGTGATACTTACATGCATAGAACATGTAATGATTAAGTCTAGATATTTAGGATATCCATTGCTTTGAGCATTTATCATTTCTATGTGTTGAGAAAATTTCAAGTCCTCATTTCTAGCCATTTTGAAATATATAATAAATAGTAATTAACTATGGTCACTGTACTCAAATATCAAACATTATGGCTTAATCCTTCTATCTAACTGTGTTTGTACCTATTGACCAACATCTCTTAAATCCCCTTCCATACACACTCACACTTTTTCCAGCCTCTGATAACTATCATTCTACTCTCTACCACCATGACACCCACATTTTAGCTCCCACAGGTGAATAAAAACATGTAATATTTGACTTTCTGTGTCTGGCTTATTTTATTATCTATCTCTTTGGCATACCAAGAGTTTGTTTTTGTTCTGCTTCAGAACTTTCAATTAACATAATGACCTCTAGTTCCATCCATGTTGCTACAAATGACAAGATTTCATTCTTTTTCATGGCAAAATAGTACTGTGCAAAGATGTCAACTTTTTTTATCCATTCGTCTGTTGATAGACACTTAAGTTGATCCCAAACCTTAACTATTGTGAATAGTTCTTCAATAAACATGAGTGTAATGTGTCCATTGGATATACTAATTTCCTTTCTTTTGGATAAATATCCACTAGTGAAATTGCTGGATTGTATGTAGTACTATTTTTAGTTTATTGAGAAATCTTCATACTGTTTTCCGTAACGGCTGTACTATTTTACATTCCCACCAACAGTGTGTAAGAGAGTTCCCTTTTCTCCATATCCTCACAAGGATCTGTTATTTTTTGTCTTTTTGTTAATAACTATTTTAACTAGGGTAAGTAGATATCTCATTGTAGTTTTGATTTGTATTTCCCTAATGACTGGGATGCTGAGCATTTTTTTCATATACCTTTTGGCCATGTGCATGTCTTCTTTTGAAAAATGTCTACTCAGAACTAATCTTTGCCCAGGTATAGGCAAATATTTTATAGCTGGAACTCCAAAAACACAGGCAACAAAAGCAAAAGTAGACAAAATGGATATATATTAAAAAGCTTTTGCATGACAAAGAAAACAATCACTGCAGTGAAGAGACAACCTGTCTAATAGGAAAAAATATTTGCAAACTACTCATCTGACAAGGATCTGATATCCAGAAAATGAAAAGAACTCAAGCAACTCAAGAGCAAAAAATAAAATAAAAACATACAAGCAACATGCATTTTAAAAAAAAATTTTATTTCTGTAGGTTTTTGGGGAAACAGGTAGTGTTTTGTTACATGCATAAGTTATTAAGTGGTGTTTTGTGAGATTTTGGCGCACCCATCACCCAAGCAGTATACCCTGCACCCAATTTGCAGTCTTTTATCTCTCATTCCCTTCACCCGCTTTCCCTTGTGTCATCCTTATACCTTTACATTCTCATAGCCTAGCTCTAGCTCCCATTTATGAATGAGAACATACAATTTTTGGTTTTCCATTCCTGAATTACTTCACTTAGAATAACGGTCTCCAATCTCATCCAGGTTGCTGCAAATGCTTTTAATTCACTCATTTTTATGGCTGAGTAGTATCCCATCATATATATATATCCCATCATATATATCCCATCATATGTATGATGGAATCATATATATACTCATCATATATATATATATGTCATATATACACACAGCCCATATATATATACCATATATATACACACTATATATATACACCACAGTTTCTATACCACATATATATACATATACACACCATGTATATATATAAGTATATATATATACACACACCCACCCCACACATATATATGTCACATATATACACAGTTTCTTTATCCGCTAATTGATTGATGGGCATTTGGGTTGGTTCCACATTTTAGCAATTGCACATTGTGCTGCTGTAAACATGTGTGTGCAAGTATCTTTTTCATATAACAACTTCTTTTCCTCTGTGTAGATACCCAATAGTGGGATTGCTGGATTAAATGGTAGATCTACTTTCAGTTCTTTAAGGAATCTCTGCACTGTTTTCCATAGTGGTTGTACTAGTTTACATTCCCATCAGCAGTATAGAAGTGTTCTCTGTTCACCACATCCACACTAGCATCAATTTAAATTTTTTTTTTTTTATTATGGCCATGCTTGCAGGTGTTAGGTGGTATTGCATTGTGGTTTTGATTTGCATTTCCCTGATCATTAGTCATGTTAAGAATTTTTTCATATGTTTGTTGGTCATTTGTATATCTTTTTCTGAGAATTGTCTATTCATGTCCTTAAGCCTACTTTTTAAATGGGATTGTTTGTCATTTTCTTGATAATTTATTTATGTTCATTTTAGAGCCTGGATATTATTCTTTTGTCAGACGTATAGATTGTGAAGATTTTCTCCCACTCTGTGGGTTGTCTGTTTATTCTGCAGACTCTTCCTTTTGCCATGCAAAAGCTCTTTTGTTTAATTCAGTCCCAGATATTTATCTTTGTTTTTACGTATTTGCATTTGTGTTCTTGGTCACGGAATCTTTGCCTAAGCCAATGTGTAGAAGGGTTTTTCTGATGTTATCTTCTAGAATTTTTATAGTTTCTGGGCTTAGATTTAAGTCCTTGATCCATCTTGAGTTGATTTTTGTATAAGGTGAGAGACAAAGATCCAGTTTCATTCTCCTACATGTAGCTTGCTAGCTATCCCCGCACCATTTGTTGAATAGGGTACCCTTTCCCCACTTTATGTTTTTGTTTGCTTTGTCAAAGATCAGTTGGTGGTAAGTATTTGAGTTTATTTCTGGGTTGTCTATTCTGTTCCATTGGTCTATGTGCCTATTTGTATACCAGCATCATGCTGTTTTGGTGACTATAACCTTATTGTATAGTTTGAAATGAGGTAATGTAACACCTTCAGATTTGTTCTTTTTGTTTAGTCTTGCTTTGTTTATGTGGGCTCTTTTTTGGTTCCATAAGAATTTTAGGATTGTTTTTTCTAGTTTTGTGAAGAATAATGGTGGTATTTTGATGGGAATTGCAATGAATTTGTAGGTTGCTTTTGGCATTATGGTCATTTTCACAACATTGATTCTACCTGTCTATGAGAATGCCATTTGTTTGTGTCTTATATGATTACTTTCAGCAGTGTTTTGTAGTTTTCTTTGTAGATGTCTGTCACCTCCTTGGTTAGGTATACATTCCTAAGTTTATTTATTTATTTATTTTTTTATTTGCAGCTATTGTAAAAGGGGTTGAGTTCTTGATTTTATTCTTAGCTTGGTCATTACTGGTATGAAAGAGAGCAACTGATTGGTGTACATTAATTTTGTATCCAAAAACTTTGCTGAATTCTTTTATCAGTTCTAGGAGGTTTTGGAAGAGTCTTTAGAGTTTTCTAGATACACAATCATATCACAAGCAAACAGTGACAGTTTGACTTCCTCTTTAACAGTTTGGATGCACTTTATTTCTTTCTCTTGACTGATTGCTCTTCCAGTAATATGTTAAAGTATGTGGTGTAATATATGTTACATCACACAGTAATATGTTAAAGTATGTTAAAATATGTGGTGAGAGTGGGCATCCTTATCTCATTCCAGTTCTCAGAGGGAATGCTTTTAATTTTTTCCCATTCAATATAATGTTGGCTGTGTGTTTACCACAGATGACTTTTATTACATTGAGGTATGTCCTTTGTAAACCAATTTTGCTGAGAGTTTTAGTCATAAAGGGATGTTGAATTTTGTTGAATGCAGTTTCTGTGGCTATTGAGATAATCATGTGATTTTTGTTTCCAATTTTGTTTTTGTTGTGTATCACATTGACTTGCATATGTTAAACCATCCCTGCATCCTTTG
The DNA here is from genome assembly GCF_001698545.2 of Rhinopithecus bieti. Lineage (NCBI taxonomy): Eukaryota > Metazoa > Chordata > Mammalia > Primates > Cercopithecidae > Rhinopithecus > Rhinopithecus bieti. The sequence continues at coordinate 56,798 of NW_016823461.1, forward strand.
TATGAAACACACTTGATCATGGGTTTTGATATGTTGTCGGATGCTATTAGCTAGCATTTTGTCAAGGATGTTAGCAGCTATGTTCATCAGGGATATTGGTCTGCAGTGTTTTGTTGTTGTTGTTGTTTTTGGTTATGTTATTTCCCAGTTTTGGTATTAAGGTGATACTGGCTTCATAGAATGATATAAGGAGGATTCTCTCTTTCTCTGTCTTGTAGAATAGTGTCAATAGGATTGGTATCAATTCTTCTTTGAATGTCTGGTAGAATTCAGCTGTGAATCTCTCTGGTCCTGGACTTTTTTGTTGTTGGTAACTTTTTATTGGCATTTCACTCTTGCTGCTTATTACTGGTCTGTTCAGGGTATCTAATTCTTCCTGATTTAAGCTAGAGTGCTGTATGTTTCCAGGAATTCATCCATCTCCTTTAGGTTTTCTAGTTTATGCCGGTAAAGGTGTTCATAGTAGCCTTGAATCATGTTTTGTATTTCTGTGGTATCAGTAGTAGTATCTCCTGTTTCATTTTTAATTGCGCTTATTTGGACTTCTCTCTTCTTTTCTTGGTTAATCTTGCCAGTAGTCTATCAGTTTTATTTATCTTTTCAAAGAACCAGCTTTTTATTGAGTGTAGCTTTTGTATTTTTTTGTAGTTGTTTTAATTTCATTTAGTTCTCCTCTTATCTTGGTTATTCCCTTTCTTTTGCTGGGTTTTGGTTCTGTTTGTTTTTTGTTTCTCTAGTTCCTTGAGGTGTGACCTTATATTGTCTGCTTGTGCTCTTTCAGACTCTGACATTGACATTTAGGGCTATGAACTTTCCTTTTAGCATCACCTTTGCTGTATCCTAGAGGTTTTGATAGGTTGTGTCACTATTGTCGGTCAGTTCAAATAATTGTGTTGTTATTATTATACTTTAAGCCCTGGGATACATGTGCAGAATGTGCAGGTTTGTTACATAGGTATAGACGTGCCATTGTGGNTATACACACACCCACCCCACACATATATATGTCACATATATACACAGTTTCTTTATCCGCTAATTGATTGATGGGCATTTGGGTTGGTTCCACATTTTAGCAATTGCACATTGTGCTGCTGTAAACATGTGTGTGCAAGTATCTTTTCATATAACAACTTCTTTTCCTCTGTGTAGATACCCAATAGTGGGATTGCTGGATTAAATGGTAGATCTACTTTCAGTTCTTTAAGGAATCTCTGCACTGTTTTCCATAGTGGTTGTACTAGTTTACATTCCCATCAGCAGTATAGAAGTGTTCTCTGTTCACCACATCCACACTAGCATCAATTTAAATTTTTTTTTTTTTATTATGGCCATGCTTGCAGGTGTTAGGTGGTATTGCATTGTGGTTTTGATTTGCATTTCCCTGATCATTAGTCATGTTAAGAATTTTTTCATATGTTTGTTGGTCATTTGTATATCTTTTCTGAGAATTGTCTATTCATGTCCTTAAGCCTACTTTTAAATGGGATTGTTTGTCATTTTCTTGATAATTTATTTATGTTCATTTTAGAGCCTGGATATTATTCTTTTGTCAGACGTATAGATTGTGAAGATTTTCTCCCACTCTGTGGGTTGTCTGTTTATTCTGCAGACTCTTCCTTTTGCCATGCAAAAGCTCTTTTGTTTAATTCAGTCCCAGATATTTATCTTTGTTTTACGTATTTGCATTTGTGTTCTTGGTCACGGAATCTTTGCCTAAGCCAATGTGTAGAAGGGTTTTCTGATGTTATCTTCTAGAATTTTATAGTTTCTGGGCTTAGATTTAAGTCCTTGATCCATCTTGAGTTGATTTTGTATAAGGTGAGAGACAAAGATCCAGTTTCATTCTCCTACATGTAGCTTGCTAGCTATCCCCGCACCATTTGTTGAATAGGGTACCCTTTCCCCACTTTATGTTTTGTTTGCTTTGTCAAAGATCAGTTGGTGGTAAGTATTTGAGTTTATTTCTGGGTTGTCTATTCTGTTCCATTGGTCTATGTGCCTATTTGTATACCAGCATCATGCTGTTTTGGTGACTATAACCTTATTGTATAGTTTGAAATGAGGTAATGTAACACCTTCAGATTTGTTCTTTTGTTTAGTCTTGCTTTGTTTATGTGGGCTCTTTTTTGGTTCCATAAGAATTTTAGGATTGTTTTTTCTAGTTTTGTGAAGAATAATGGTGGTATTTTGATGGGAATTGCAATGAATTTGTAGGTTGCTTTTGGCATTATGGTCATTTTCACAACATTGATTCTACCTGTCTATGAGAATGCCATTTGTTTGTGTCTTATATGATTACTTTCAGCAGTGTTTTGTAGTTTTCTTTGTAGATGTCTGTCACCTCCTTGGTTAGGTATACATTCCTAAGTTTATTTATTTATTTATTTTTTTATTTGCAGCTATTGTAAAAGGGGTTGAGTTCTTGATTTTATTCTTAGCTTGGTCATTACTGGTATGAAAGAGAGCAACTGATTGGTGTACATTAATTTTGTATCCAAAACTTTGCTGAATTCTTTTATCAGTTCTAGGAGGTTTTGGAAGAGTCTTTAGAGTTTTCTAGATACACAATCATATCACAAGCAAACAGTGACAGTTTGACTTCCTCTTTAACAGTTTGGATGCACTTTATTTCTTTCTCTTGACTGATTGCTCTTCCAGTAATATGTTAAAGTATGTGGTGTAATATATGTTACATCACACAGTAATATGTTAAAGTATGTTAAAATATGTGGTGAGAGTGGGCATCCTTATCTCATTCCAGTTCTCAGAGGGAATGCTTTTAATTTTTTCCCATTCAATATAATGTTGGCTGTGTGTTTACCACAGATGACTTTTATTACATTGAGGTATGTCCTTTGTAAACCAATTTTGCTGAGAGTTTTAGTCATAAAGGGATGTTGAATTTTGTTGAATGCAGTTTCTGTGGCTATTGAGATAATCATGTGATTTTGTTTCCAATTTTGTTTTGTTGTGTATCACATTGACTTGCATATGTTAAACCATCCCTGCATCCTTTGTATGAAACACACTTGATCATGGGTTTTGATATGTTGTCGGATGCTATTAGCTAGCATTTTGTCAAGGATGTTAGCAGCTATGTTCATCAGGGATATTGGTCTGCAGTGTTTTGTTGTTGTTGTTGTTTTGGTTATGTTATTTCCCAGTTTTGGTATTAAGGTGATACTGGCTTCATAGAATGATATAAGGAGGATTCTCTCTTTCTCTGTCTTGTAGAATAGTGTCAATAGGATTGGTATCAATTCTTCTTTGAATGTCTGGTAGAATTCAGCTGTGAATCTCTCTGGTCCTGGACTTTTTTGTTGTTGGTAACTTTTATTGGCATTTCACTCTTGCTGCTTATTACTGGTCTGTTCAGGGTATCTAATTCTTCCTGATTTAAGCTAGAGTGCTGTATGTTTCCAGGAATTCATCCATCTCCTTTAGGTTTTCTAGTTTATGCCGGTAAAGGTGTTCATAGTAGCCTTGAATCATGTTTTGTATTTCTGTGGTATCAGTAGTAGTATCTCCTGTTTCATTTTAATTGCGCTTATTTGGACTTCTCTCTTCTTTTCTTGGTTAATCTTGCCAGTAGTCTATCAGTTTTATTTATCTTTTCAAAGAACCAGCTTTTATTGAGTGTAGCTTTTGTATTTTTTTGTAGTTGTTTTAATTTCATTTAGTTCTCCTCTTATCTTGGTTATTCCCTTTCTTTTGCTGGGTTTTGGTTCTGTTTGTTTTTTGTTTCTCTAGTTCCTTGAGGTGTGACCTTATATTGTCTGCTTGTGCTCTTTCAGACTCTGACATTGACATTTAGGGCTATGAACTTTCCTTTTAGCATCACCTTTGCTGTATCCTAGAGGTTTTGATAGGTTGTGTCACTATTGTCGGTCAGTTCAAATAATTGTGTTGTTATTATTATACTTTAAGCCCTGGGATACATGTGCAGAATGTGCAGGTTTGTTACATAGGTATAGACGTGCCATTGTGGCTTGCTGCACCCATCAACCTGTCATCTACTTTAGGTATTTCTTTTAATGCTATCCCTCTCCTAGTCCCCCACCCCCCGACAGGCCCTGGTATGTGATATTCCACTCCCTGTGTCCATGTGTTCTCACTGTTCAACTCCCACTTATGAGTGAGAACATGAGGTGTTTGGTTTTTCTGTTCCTGTGTTAGTTTGCTCAGAATGATGGTCTCCAGCTTCATCCATGTCCCTGCAAAGACATGAACTCATCTTTTTTTATGGCTGTATAGTATTCTGTGGTGTATAATGTCCCACATTTTCTTTATCCATTCTATCATTGTTGGCCATTTGGGTTGGTTCCAAGTATTTGCTATTGTGAATAGTGCTGCAATAAACATACATGTGCATGTGTCTTTATAGTAGAATGATTTATAATTCTTTGGATATATACCCAATAATGGGATTGCTGGGTCAAACAGTATTTCTGGTTCTAGATCCTTGAGGAATCACCACACTGTCTTCCACAATGTTTGAACTAATTTACACACCCATCAACAGTGTAAAAGTGTTCCTATTCCTCCACATCCTCTCCAGCACCTGTTGTTTCCTGACTTTTTAATGATTGTCATTCTAACTGGCATAAGATGGTATCTCATTGTGGTTTTGATTTGCATTTCTCTAATGACCAGTGATGATGAGCTTTTTTTCATGTGTTTGTTGGCCACACAAATGGTTTCTTTAGAGAAGCATCTGTTCATATCCTTTGTCCACTTTTTGATGGGGTTGTTAGTTTTTTTCTTATAAATTTGTTGAAGTTCTTTGTAGATTTTGGATATTGGCCCTTGGTCAGATGGATAGATTGCAAAAATTTTCTCCCATTCTGTAGGTTGCCTGTTCACTCTGATGATAGTTTCTTTTGCTGTGCAGAAGCTCTTTAGTTTAGTTAGATCCTATATGTCAATTTTGGCCTTTGTTGTCATTGCTTTTGATGTTTTAGTCATGAAGTATTTGCCCATGCCTATGTCCTGAATGGTATTGCCTAAGTTTTCTTCTAGGGTTTTATGGTTTTAGGTCTCACATTTAAGTCTTTAATCCACCTTGAGTTAATTTTTGTATAAGGCATAAGGAAGGGGTCCAGTTCCAGTTTTCTGCATATTGCTAACCAGTTTTTCCAACGCCATTTATTAAATAGGGAATTATTTCCCCATTGCTTGTTTTTGTGATGTTTGTCAAAGATCAGATGGTTGTAGATGTGTGGCATTATTTCTGAGGCTTCTGTTCTGTTCTGTTGGTCTATATATCTTTTTTAGTACCAGTACCATGCTGTTTTTGTTACTGTAGCCTTGTAGTATAGTTTGAAGTCAGGTAGCATCATGCCTCCAGCTTTGTTCTTTTTGTTTAGGATTATATTGGTTATATGAGCTCTGTTTTGATTCCATATGAAATTTAAAGCAGTTTTTTCTAATTCTTTGAAAAAAGTCAGTGGTAGCTTGATGGGGATAGCATTGAATCTATAAATTACTTTGGGCAGTATGGTCATTTTAATGATATTGATTCTTCCTATCTATGAGCATGGAATATTTTTCCATTTGTTTGTGTCCTTTCTTATTTCCTTGAGCAGTGGTTTGTAGTTGACCTTGAAGAGGTTCTTCACATCCCTTATAAGTTGTATTTCTAGGTATTTTATTCTCTTTGCAGCAATTGTGAATGGGATTTCACTCATGATTTGCCTCTCTGTTTGTCTGTTGTTGGCACATAGGAATGCTTGTGATTTTTGCACATTGATTTTGTGTCTTGAGAATTTGCTGAAGCTATTTGTCAGCTTAATATTTTGGGCTGAGATGACGGGGTCTTCTAAATATGCAAGCATGTCATCTGCAAACAGAGACAATTTAACTTCCTCTCTTCCTATTTAAATACCCTTATTTCTTTCTCTTGCCTGATTGCCCTGGCCAGAACTTCCAATACTATGTTGAGTAGGAGTGGTAAGAGGGAATCCTTGTGCCAGTTTTCAAAGGAAATAATTTTTAAATTTCCATCTTGATTTCGTTGTTGACCCAATGATCATTCAGGAGCAGGTTATTTAATTTCTGGGTGTTTGCATGGTTTTGAAGGTTCCTTTTGTAGTTGAATTCCAACTTTATTCTACTGTGGTCTGAGAGAGTGCTTGGTATAATTTCAATTTTTAAAAATATATTGAGGCTTGTTTTGCGGCATACCATATGGCCTATCTTGGAGAAAGTTCCATGTGCTGATGAATATAATGTATATTCTGCAGTTGTTGGGTAGAATGTCCTGTAAATATCTGTTAAGTCCTTTTGTTCCAGGGTATAGTTTAAATTCATTGTTTCTTTGTACACTTTTTGTCTTGATGACCTGCCTAGTGCAGTCAGTGGAGTATTGAAGTCCCCACTATTATTGTGTTGCTGTCTATCTCATTTCTTAGGTCTAGCAGTAATTGTTTTATAAATTTGGGTTCTCCAGTATTAGATGCATATATATTAAGAACTGTAATATTCTCCCATTAGACAAGGCCTTTTTTCATTACATAATGTCCCTGTTTATCTTTTTTAACTGCTATTTCTTTACAGTTTGTTTTGTCTGACACAAGAATAGCTGCTCCTGCTCATTTTTGGTGTCCATTTGTGTGGAATATCATTTTCTACCCCTTTATCTTAAGTTTATGTGAGTCCTTATGTGTTAGGTGAGTCTCTTGAAGATGGCAGATAATTGGTTGGTGAATTCTTATTCATTCTGCAATTCTGTATATTTTAAGTGGAGCATTTAGTCTACATTCAACATCAGTATTGAGGTGTGAGGTACCATTCCATTCTTCATGCTATTTGTTGCCTATATAACTTTTTAATCTGTATTTTTGTTGTATATGTCCTATGGGGTTTATGCTTTAAAGAGGTTCTGTTTTGATGTGCTTCCAGGATTTGTTTTGAGATTTAGAGCTCCTTTTATCAGTTCTTGTAGTGTTGGCTTGGTAGTGACAAATTCTCTCAGCATTTGTTTTTCTGAAAAACACTGTATATTTTCTTCATTTATGAAGCTTAGTTTCACTGGATACAAAATTCTTGGCTGACAATTGTTTTGTTTAAGAAGGCTGAAGATAGGGCCCTATTCACTTCTAGCTTATACAGTTTCTGCTGAGAAATCTGCTGTTAATCTGATAGATTTTCTTTCACAGGTTTCCTGGTACTTTTGGCTCACAGCTCTTAAGATTCTCTTTGTCTTTAGTTAACTTTAGATACTCTGATGACAATGTACCTAGGCAATGATCTTTTTGCGATGAATTTCCCAGGTGTTTATTGAGCTTCTTGTATTTGGATGTCTAGGTCTCTAGCAAGGTGGGGGACGTTTTCCTTGATTATTTCCCCGGATAAGTTTTCCAAACTTTTAGATTTCTCTTCTTTCTCAGGATTGCTGATTATTCTTAGGTTTGATTGTTTAACATAATCCCAGATTTCTTGGAGGCTTTGATCATATTTTCTTATTCTTTTTTCTTTGTCTTTGTTGGACTGGATTAATTCAAAAACCTTGTCTTCAAGCTCTGAATTTCTTCTGCTTGCTTGATTCTACTGCTGAGACTTTCTAGAGCATTTTGCATTTCTATAAGTGCATCCATTCATCCATTGTTTCCTGAAGTTTTGATTGTTTTTTATTTATGCTATCTCTTTCACTGAAGATTTCTCTGCTTATTTCTTGTAGCATATTTCTGATTTTTTTAAAATTGGACTTCACCTTCCTTTGACACCTCCTTGATTAGCTTAATAACTGACCTTCTGAATTATTTTTCAGGTAAATCAGGGATTTCTTCTTGGTTTGTATACATTGTTGGTGAGCTAGTGTGATTTTTTGGGGGGTGTTAAAGAACCTTGTTTTCCATGTTACCAGAGTTAGTTTTCTGGTTCCTTCTCATTTGGTTAGGCTCTGTCAGAGGGAAAGTCTAGGCCTCAAGGCTGTTGTTCAGATTCTTTTGTCCCATGAGGTGTTCCCTTGATGTAGCACAGTCCCCCTTTTTCTAGTGATGTGGTTTCCTGAGAGCCAAACTGTAGTGATTGTTATCTCTCTTCTGGATGTAGCCACCCATCAGGTCTACTTGACTCCGGGCTGGTACTGGAGTTTGTCTGCACAGAGTCTTGTGACATGAACCATCTATAGGCCTCTCAGCAATAGATACAACCACCTGCTCCAATGGAGGTGGCAGAGGATGAAATGGACTCTGTGAGGGTCCTTACTTTTGGTTGCTCAATGCACTATTTTTGTGCTGGTTGGCCTCCTGCCAGGAGGTGGCACTTTCTAGAGAGCATCAGTAGAGGCAGTCAGGTGGTGGTGGTTTGGGGGGGCGAGGGTGCCCTAGAACTCCCAAAAATATATGCCCTTCGTCTTCAGCTACCGGGGTGAATAAAGAAGGACCATCAGGTGGGGGCAGGACTAGTTGTGTATGAGCTCAGAGTCTCCTTGGGCAGGTCTTTCTGTGGTTACTGTGGGGGATGGGGGTGTAGTTTCCAGGTCAATGGATTTATGCTCCTAGGACGATTATGGCTGCCTCTGCTGTGTCATGCAGGTCATCAGGAAAGTGGGAGAAAGCAAGCAGTCACGTGACTCACCCAGCTCCCAAGCAACCCAAAAAGTCGGTCTCACTTCCAGCGTACACCCTCCTCCACAATAGCACGAGTCTGTTTCCATGCAGTCAGTGAGCAAGGCTGAGAGTTTGTTCCAGGCTACCAGCTGTGAAAGCAAGTAGGGCTGTCCTACTTCCCTGCCTGTGGAGTCTGCACGTCAAATTCATGTCCCCCTACCAACCCCTCACTGCCCAGCCCCGAGTTCTGGCCAGGTGGAGATTTCCTTTTTCCTGTCATCTTTTCCCAGTTCCTCTGGCAGCCCTCCCAAAGGACCTCTGTGAGGCAAGGCAGAAATGGCTTCCTAGGGGACCCAGAAAGCCCACAGGGCTTTTCCTGCTGCTTCCTCTACCCTTGTATTTTGCTTGGCCCTCTAAATTGACTCAGCTCCAGGTAAGGTCAGAGTCAATTGACCTTCAAGTTCTAGACCTTCAAGTTCCCCAGTAAGGATGTGTGTTTGGGAGTGGATGGTCCCCCACTCCCACTTCCACAGTTTGGGCACTCACAATATTTGGGGTGTTTCCCAGGTCTTGCAGGAGCAATCTGCTTCTTTCAGAGGATCTGTGGGTTCTCTCAACTTTCCTGGTTTGTTTCTGCATGTGGTTCTGCAACAAAAGTTCATGGTGTGAGACTTCACATGCTGCTCTGTGCATCCGAGTGGGAGCTGCAATCTAGTTCTGCTGCCTCCCATCTGTCATTATCCTCTAATTTGTCAGTAATATGCATTTTTAATCAATCTCTTTTTTTCTCTCTTTTCTTGTCCCCAAAACTATACTGCCCTTTGATATCAAGGAGTCAAGGATGGTGATGTTGGGGGTGGGCAGTGGATACACTCTTTACCCCTTAGGGAGCTATATCTAGATTTAGATATTGCCAATTCAATATAACTTAATTGAAAGCAAATTCATAATGAATACACACACACACACACACACACACACATCTGCATGACAAGATTTTTAATAGTTGTAAGAATAACTAATTGTTGTCCGCAGGCAATAAGGGGTTTTTAAGCAAAACAGTTGTGATAAACAGGTCATGCTTAGAATAGTAAACCAGCCAATTGTACAGATTGCTTAGAGACTATGTCATTACCAGAGTTAAAATTCTATAATGCCTTCTCACTCCCTACCACTGAAGACACGTTTCTGTCATTAGGTTTATGCTTTCCTGAAAAAATACCATGTGCTATTCTCCACTTTACTATTTACATACCAATGGCACTGGTTCTTTATCTATCTCTCTGGCACAGCAGGAGTTTGTTTTCTTCTGCTTCAGAGCTTTACATTTACTATTTCAGCTTCTAAACTTTATTTGGCAATGCCTTCCCACGGCAGATTCCTTGTTGTCATTTTGCCTCTGTTGGAATACTTTCTCCTTAATTTTCTTCTTAGTAGATAATATCTGGAATTATTTTGCTGTTTAACTTATTAATTTTATGTATGTTCTACCTAGATTATAATCTTCAGAGGAAAACTTTTTATTCTCTGACTTATTTAACTTAAACGCCCAGTACTTTAAAAATTATGACATTTATTAAACAGATAGTTGTTGAACAAATGTTTGAAAATACATGGGAATGAATGCTTGAAAACACTTGAAATTGCTGGTATAAAGAAACAGTTTTATCAGTGAGGATTTAATCAATGTCAGAAGCAACGATATAGGAAATTTGAGGAATAAGACAGTTATGGAGAAGGAGAAATCAATAAACTCTTAAAAGATATTGCCTCAAAAGCATAAGAGGAAATAAGGGTTTATATGTGACTTTTAGATCACTGCCTTGGTTTCTGGATAAAGGGGGAAGTTGTTTGAAAACAAGAGGGATCCTAGATATTCCTTAGTCTGAGGAGGAGCAATTAATATTCACTTATTTAGAGGCTAGGAGCGGTGGCTCACGCCTGTAATCCCACCACTTTGGGAGGTCAAGGCAGGCAGATCACCTGAGGTCAAGAGTTCAAGACCAACCTGGCCAACATGGTGAAACACAAGAATTTCTACAAAAACACAAAAATTAGCCGGGCATGATGGTAAGTGCCTGTAATCCCAGCTACTCAGGAGGCTGAGGCAGGAGAATTGCCTGAACTCAGAAGGCGAGAGTTGCAGTGAGCTGAGATCACACCACTGCACTCCAGCCTGGGTGACAGAACAATACTCCATCTCAAAACAAAACAAAACAAAACAAAACAAAACAAAAAAACAAAAACAGATTCAAGAGATTCACTTGTTTAAGCCTTAGTGGGCTTAGACACCAGTCTCTGAGACATTCTTCAAGGTCAGGCTCTACAAATGGAACCCAACCAAATTCCCAGATATGGTCAAAGATCTATACACACCCATCTACCCATCTCACAGATCCCCTATCTTAAAGAGACCCTAATTTGGATTCACCTCAGTCTCTGTAATCTGTACCTGCATACCAATAAAAATCTTTCTCACCCACCCTTAGATTGAGAGAAGTCACTTATTGTTATGTGAATAACTGGAAGACACTGATATGCTGACAAATTTTTTTCTTTCCTTTTTTATTCAACTTTTATTTTAACTTCCAAAGAACAAGTGCAATATGCGCAGCTTTGCTGCATGGGTCAACATGTATCTTTCTGGTCTTTTAGCCATCTCACACTTTGAGCAGATATAAGCTTTACACAAGATTATGAAGGCTGAAAGAATTCCACCAATATTATTATAATTACTATTAATCTGATAGGTTAGGGGAGGTAGAGCACCCCTCCAATAAGACAGATTTCCAGAGTTTCTGACATCATAATCTACTAAGGTCATGGATCACTTTCAGAGAAAAAACAAAAGCAAAACCAAACCCACCAAGAAACAAAAATCCAAAAGAAAAAATAAAGGAAAAAACACCATGAATACTTCCTGCCATGTTAAGTGGCCAATACGTCAGAAACAGCACTGAGTTACAGATAAAGATGTCTAAACTAAAGTGATATCCTAACTGTCACAGTGTGTGGACTATTAGTCAATTAAAACAGTCCCTGCCTCTTTAAAGTTGTTTTCCATGCAAATACATGTCTTATGTCTTAGAATAAGATTCCCTGAGAACTGAACCTAGCATTTATACAAGATAATTAATTCTAAGCCATAGTACCTGCCAAAGAACATTCTACCATCATCTTTACTGAACACAGAAGAGCTACACCAAAACCCTGGGTCATCAGCCACCACACACACTTACCCAGTGATAAATACACATCATCGGGTACCTACATACATACCTGAATATGAAAAAAAAATACCTTTGCTGAGATGAAACACACGTGATTTATTTCAAATAGGTACAGAGAAGTAGATACTGAAGTAAGGATTAAGTATTATATTATATGACATAACATTAATCTATTCCTGCACCGAAACCGTTGCTTTATATGATTTTTTTTTTCACTACACTAATGAGAACTTAAGAGATAATGGCGTAAAACCACAGAGAGTATTTTCAAAGATAAGTATAGCACTTCTTCTTTGGAAACCAATGCTTACTAAATGAGACTAAGACTTGTCCCATCAAAAATCCTGGACCTATGCCTAAAACACATGTCACAATCCCCGAACTTTTCAAAAATTGGTACATGTTTTAACTTTAATCTCCAGGCCTCACTGGAGCTAGAGACACTGGGAGGCTAGAGACCAAGAAGGTAAAAAGCGGCCTGACAAAAAAGAGTCCCCTGGTATCTTCCTTTGTGGTGGAAGAAGGAAACTAGCTAAAGGGAAGAACAAAAATTTAGAGGAAAAATTGGAATGATTTGAATCGGAACAAGGCAAAAGGGCTTATAAAAAAAAAAATTAAGCAAGCAGTACCTCTTGGGGGCCTTCCCACACTACTCAATGCAAATATCTGTTCTGAAAACGGTCCCTGGCTGAATTCCACCAGAATCGGGTTGGCCAGTCTTGCCTTGGAACCAATAAGCCCTTGGACAGGCAACCCTTTGACCAATAGTCTTAAGACTTATCAGGGTGGGAAGGCCCAGGGGGCCGGCGGCTGGTAAAGATGAAGAATAAAAAGGAAGCACCCTCCAGCCAGTTCCACCCACACTCGCCTTTTCTGGAACGGCTTGGAGATTATCCATAAGCTCCCCTAGTCCAGAACGCCATGGGTCCATTTCAAGAGGAAGACAAGGCTACTATCACAAGCCCTTGTGGGGGCCAAAGGTAAATGTTTGGAGATGGCTGGAGGAAGAAACCTGGAAGGTAGCGCCCCTGGTGAAACCAGGACAAGAAAGGGAAGGAAAGGACTGTGGCCCCTGGGCCAAAACGTTCCAGGCCGCTTCTTCTCAGGATTTGTGGGCACTTTTCTGACTGTCCAAACCTGCTCTTGGTTTTCATCTTCACCAGGCTCCCTGGTTGTCTACCATGGACCCAGAGGTTCTTTGACAGCTTTTGGCAACCTGTTCCCTCCTGCCCTCATTGCCCATCATGGGGCAACCCCAAGGGTCAAGGCACATGCAAGAAGGGTGCTGGACTTCCCTTGGGAGATGGCCATAAAGAACCTGGATGATCCTCAAGGGCCAACCTTTTGCCCCAGCCTGAAGTGAGCTGCACTGTGACAAGCTGCCATGTTGGATCCCTGGAACTTCAGGGTGAGTCCAGGAGTTTCAGCCAGTTTCAGAGGTTCAGTCCCAAAGGGCAACTTAGGACAACTGGAGGTATTGAATCCTGAAAGACAGCTGAATCTACCTGCTGGGTGTTTGAGCTTATTTGGAAGATACTGGGCTGGGGAAAGTGGAAAGAACACTGCAGAGGACTAACTGGGGCATGAGACCCAATGGTAAATGTTTTAGGGCCCCTTAAGGGAGTGCCACTCTAAAAATCTAGACGGGACAAATTTTGGACTCTTGAAAGAAAGAGAGGTTGGGAAATGAAAGGAAATGAACTTTTTCTTTATTAGATTCCCCCGTAGAAAGAAACCTTCATCTTTCCTCCATTTTTGTTTATTTTGTTTTAAAACATCTATCTGGAGGCAGGACAAGTTGGTCATTAAAAAAGATGCCAGGGCCAGAAGCATATATTGGGCCCAGTCCCCATGGGGAACCTCCCTGGGGTGGCCAGAAGGTCTGGGGCCCTATTCCCTGTATCAGCCTTGGACACATACCAAATGCCTGGCCCTATCACTTCATTACAGAACTTATTCCTCTAATTCCAGATGGGGGGGCAAGGTGTGGGTCCAGGGGTTGGAGGACAATTGGGACATTGGGCTAGAGGTAAGATTTTTTGAAAGCCAGGTGTGTGTGTGGGTGTGTGTGTGTGTGTGTGTGGTGTTGTGTGGCCATGTATTTCCCTTTTTAATGTTTTCAGCCCTACAACATCCAGGGTTTTGTGGTGGCAAAGACAGACGCAAGATTTAAATTGGGCCCAAGTGGACTCCCGTAGGCTGCAAGGGGAACAAATCCCTGCAATTTAATGGGAAGGCAATAATCTCCAGGCTTTTGAGGGAAGTTAACATAGGCTTTTGATTTTCCCCCTGGGTGGAAGCTGGATGTTTGGGTAGTTTTCTGGCAGGCCCAGGGCTGGAGGCTCCTCCACCTCACTATTGGGTCCATTTTTGTTGTATCCTTTATCTCAACAGCTCCTGGGAAATGTGCCTTGGTGAACTTGGTTTTGGCAATCCAATTTCGGCAAGAAATTCCACCCCTGAAGGGGTGCAGGCTTCCTGGGCACAGAAGAGCTGGTGGGCTGGGAGGCCCAGTGCCGCCCTGTCCTCCAGATACCACCTGAAGCCCCCCTGCCACCGATGCAGGAGCTTTCAAGGATAGATTTATTCCCCTTGCAAAGCAAATAAAAAGTAATAAATCTATGTCTGCTAAGTGATCAAACAAATGGTTGTCTTTCAGCTCTTTTTTTTACCAATCTTTTTAAAATTATAATGAAGCCCCCAACAAAGGGGTTTCCCTGTTGAGGATGTGGGTAATGTGTATTTTTGTACATGGGGCTGTGTGTGTTAGTGTCCCATGTGCATACTTCCTCACTTTTTTGCGTTTACTGAGAATTGTGGGTTTGAATGAGCCCAATTGAAGGAAACTAGGCAATAAAGAAACTTGTAACTTGGGGAGGGTTTATGCCCCAAGTGGGTATAAAAGGTGGTAGGAGAGTTCTTGGTGGGAATGAAAGACCTCTCACAAGGACAGGACCTCCTCAGAAACAAGATGGTTTTGGAAAGAGGATTGGGGAAAGTTTTTTCCCCCCATTGAAGATCTGGGTGCTCAACGAAGAAAAGTGTTCCAAATTTAGGAAGTCAAGGTTTAGGCAGGGATAGCCATTCTATTTTATTAGGGGCAATCCTATTTCTAATAGCATCTGACTTTTCTCAGTCCTTATGAGGCTCTATGGGGAGGTTGAGGTGTTAAAGATCAGAGCAGGGAACAGATTTTCTTTCCACAGTAACTGCAATGAAGAGATCCTTACTTTACTAAGGAACTTTTCGTTTTAAGTGTTGATGCATGCCTAAAGAGGTGAAATTAAACCCATGCCCTTAAGTCACAGCCTTTCAAGGAAGAGACCTCACTGTAAGCTTCTAGGGAGGTGGGGACTTAGGTGAAGGAAATGAGCCAGCAGAGGTTCACAAGTCAGCATCATCGTGTCATGCCTGAGCAGCAGACCAGCACTGTCAGATGAAAATGTAGTGTGAAGAATTTGTATAACATTAATTGAGAAGGCAGATTCACTGGCATTCTTATATAATTGAAAGTTAATGCATGTTTATAAGGGAGAGTTTAGTTTAATATGATGGTGTTATGAACCTAATGCTTGTGTCTCCAGGAAATTCACATGCTAAATCCCCAACTCCCAGTTGGCACCATTTGTCGGGGAGCCTTTGGAAAAGTAATTAGGTTTAGATGAGCTCATGAGAGCAGATCACTCTCAAAGAATTATTTTCCTCATCAGAAGCAGAGAATTAGCCATTTCTCTTCCTTCTGGTGAGGACACAGTGAGGAGTCAGCCATCTGCAACCCAGGAAGAGAGCCCTGACCAGGAACCAGCAGAAATGTGAGAAAAAATTCTGTTGTTGAAGCCATCCGGTCTATGCTATTTTGTTATAGCACCTTGCACTAAGTAAGGCAGATGAAGAAGGAGAAAAAAATAAGCTTGGGTGTTCAGTGGATTAGAAACCATGTTTATCTCAGGTTTACAAATCTCCCCTGGTCCCCTATGTTTCAGTATAAAATACCTACTCTACTACTCTCATCTGTAAGACCCAAGTCATAAGCTTGAGCCCTTCTCTCTAACTTTGATTTCTCCTATTTTTTCTTCAATGTACTTTAGGCTTGTAATGTATTTATATGCAGTGAAATGTCAAGTTCTTTCTTTATATTTCTTTCTTTCATTTTTCTCCTCAGCCTCACAGTTTTCTACATGCCCTTCTTATTTTCAGGAACTTCTTTCTTCAAACATCTTGTGCCTGGCTCCATCATACCATAAAGGACCCACTTCAAATGCTGTCATTCACTACCATTTCACAATTCACACTTTCTTTCTTGTTTTTTTTTTTTTTTTTTTGTAAGACAAGTTTATAAAAAATTAAAGTAACGGAATAAATGAATGGCTACTTCATAGGCAGAGTAGCCCCAAGGGCTGCTCGTTGCCGATTTTTATTGTTATTTTTCAATAGTATGCTAAACAAGGGGTAAATTATTTATGCCGCCCATTTTTAGACCATAAAAGATAACTTCCTGATGTTGCCATGGCATTTTTTCCTTTTAATTTTATTTCATTTCATTTTAATTTCCAAGGTACATGTGCAGGATGTGCAGGCTTGTTACATGGGCAAATGTGTAACTTTCTGGTCTTTTAGCCATCTTTATCAATGAGCAGATATAATCTTTACACAGGATCATGAAGGCTGAAAGGATTTCACCAATTTCAATCAATCTGATAGCTTAGGGGATAAACTAATTTGAAGATACAGCTCACCTCCAATAAGCCAGAATCCCAGAGCTTCTGGCATTATAATCTAGCAAGGTTTGAGATCATGGATCACTTCCAGAGAAAAACAAAAACAAACTAACCAAAAGCAAAACAGAACCAAAAAACCAGCAGAAATACTTCTTACCCTGTTAATGGTCCTATATGTCAGAAACAGCACTGTGTTAGAAATAAAGCTGTCTAAAGTACACTGATATTTGGGTCGTCATAGTGTGTGGACTATTAGCCAATAAAAACAGCCCTTGCTTCTCTACAGTTGTTTTCCATATACACACATGTCTTATGTCTTAGAATAAGATTCCCTGAGAAGTGAACCTAGCATCTATACAAGATAATTAATTCTAATGCAGAGTACTTGGCAAAGAACATTCCACCATCATCTTTACTGAGGATAAAAGAGCTACACCGAAACCCTGGTCATCAGCCAGCACACACACTTACCCAGTGATAAATACACATCATATGGTATATATATACATACCTGAATATGGAATCAAATATCTTTTCTAAGATGAAACAGGCATGATTTATTTCAAATAGGTAGAGATAAGTAGAGATTGAGGTAAGGATTAGGTCTTATATTACATAACAGTAATCTATTACTGCACTGAAACTGACTTTATAGGAATTGTTTTCACTGCACTATTGAGAACTTAAGAGATAACAGAAAAAGCCACAGAGAGTATATTCAAAAGAAGTGTAGCACTTTTCCTTAGAAACCACTACTAACTGAAAAAGACTAAGATTTGTCCCATCAAAAATCCTGGACCTATGCCTAAAACACATGTCACAATCCCCGAACCAAAAAATTGGTGCATGCTTTAACTTTAATCTCCAGGCCTCACTGGAGCTACTGGAGCTAGAGACGAGAAGGTAAAAAAGGCTGACAAAAGAAGTCCTGGTATCTTCTGTGGTGGAAGAAGGAAACTAGCTAAAGGGAAGAACAAATTAGAGAAAAATTGGAATGATTGAATCGGAACAAGGCAAAGACTATAAAAAAAAAATTAAGCAGCAGTATCCTCTTGGGGGCCCCTTCCCCACACTATCTCAATGCAAATATCTGTCTGAAACGGTCCCTGGCTGAACTCCACCCATGGGTTGGCCAGTCTTGCCTTGACCAATAGCCTTGACAAGGCAACCTTGACCAATAGTCTTAGACTATCAGGTGAGGCCAGGGGCCGGCGGCTGGCTAGGGATGAAGAATAAAAGGAAGCACCCTCCAGCAGTTCCACACACTCGCTTCTGGAACGGCTGAGATTATCAATAAGCTCCTAGTCCAGACGCCATGGGTCATTTCACAGAGGAAGACAAGGCTACTATCACAAGCCTGTGGGGCAAGGTGAATGTGGAAGATGCTGGAGGAGAAACCCTGGGAAGGTAGGCCCTGGTGACCAGGACAAGAAAGGGAAGGAAGGACCCTGTGCCTGGCAAAAGTCCAGGCCGCTTCTCAGGATTTGTGGCACTTTCTGACTGTCAAACTGCTCTTGTTCAATCTCACAGGCTCCTGGTTGTCTACCCATGGACCCAGAGGTTCTTTGACAGCTTTGGCAACCTGTCCTCTGCCTCTGCCATCATGGGCAACCCCAAGGTCAAGGCACATGGCAAGAAGGTGCTGACTTCCTTGGGAGATGCCATAAAGAACCTGGATGATCTCAAGGGCACCTTTGCCCAGCTGAGTGAGCTGCACTGTGACAAGCTGCATGTGGATCCTGAGAACTTCAGGGTGAGTCCAGGAGTTTCAGCAGTTTCAGAGTTCAGTCTCAAGGCAACTTAGACAACTGAGTATTGATCTGAAGACAGCTGAATCTACCTGCTGGGTGTGAGCTATTTGAAGATACTGGGGCTGGGAGTGAAGAAACTGCAGAGGACTAACTGGGCTGAGACCCAATGGTAATGTTTTAGGGCCTAAGGAGTGCCTCTAAAAATCTAGACGGACAATTTTGACTTTGAGAAAAGAGAGGTGGAAATGAGGAAAATGACTTTTCTTTATTAGATTCCGTAGAAAGAACTTTCATCTTTCCCTCATTTTTGTTATTTGTTTTAAAACATCTATCTGGAGGCAGGACAAGTATGGTCATTAAAAAGATGCAGGCAGAAGGCATATATTGGCCCAGTCAAAGTGGGGAACTCTGGTGGCCAGAGTCTGAGGCTATTCCTGTATCAGCTGGACACATACAAAATGCTGCTATCACTTCATTACAAACTTATATCCTCTAATTCCAGATGGGGGCAAAGTGTGTCCAGGGGTGAGGAACAATTGAAACATTTGGGCTAGAGTAGATTTTGAAAGCCAGGTGTGTGTGTGTGTGTGTGTGTGTGTGTGTGTGTGTGTGCATGTATTTCTTTTAATGTTTTCAGCCTACAACATCCAGGGTTTGTGGTGGCAAGAAGACAGCAAGATTTAAATTTTGGCCAGTGACTCGTGCTGCAAGGGGAACAACTCCCTGCATTTAATGGGAAGGCAAAATCTCAGGCTTTGAGGGAAGTTAACATAGGCTTGATTCTGGGTGGAAGCTGGATGTGTAGTTTCTGGAGGCCAGGCTGGAGCTCTCAGCTCACTATGGGTCCATTTTTGTTGTCTCCTTTCATCTCAACAGCTCCTGGGAAATGTGCTGGTGACTGTTTTGGCAATCCATTTCGGCAAAGAATTCACCCCTGAGGTGCAGGCTTCCTGGCAGAAGATGGTGGCTGGAGTGGCCAGTGCCCTGTCCTCCAGATACCACTGAGCCCCCTGCCCACGATGCAGAGCTTTCAAGGATAGACTTTATTCTGCAAGCAATAAAAATAATAAATCTATTCTGCTAAGTGATCACAAATGGTTGTCTTCAGCTCTTTTTTTACATCTTTTAAAATATATGAGCCACAAAGGGTTTCATGTTGAGGGATGTGTGTATGTGTATTTGTACATGGCTGTGTGTGTTAGTGTCATGTGCATACTCCTCACTTTTTTGTTTACATGAGATGTGGGTTTTGATGAGCAATTGAAAGAACTAGGCAATAAAGAAACTTGTACTTGGGAGTTATGCAAGTGGGTATAAAAGGTGTAGGAGAAGTCTGGTGGGATGAAAGACCTCTACAGGACAGGACTCCTCAGAAACAGATGGTTTGGAAGAGATGGGGAAAGTTTCATTGAAGATCTGGGGGCTGGATTGCAGCACAGCAGTGAGGAAGGTGCTCAACGAAGAAAAAGTGTTCCAAATTTAGGAAGTCAAGGTTTAGGCAGGGATAGCCATTCTATTTTATTAGGGGCAATCCTATTTCTAATAGCATCTGACTTTTCTCAGTCCTTATGAGGCTCTATGGGGAGGTTGAGGTGTTAAAGATCAGAGCAGGGAACAGATTTTTCTTTCCACAGTAACTGCAATGAAGAGATCCTTACTTTACTAAGGAACTTTTCGTTTTAAGTGTTGATGCATGCCTAAAGAGGTGAAATTAAACCCATGCCCTTAAGTCACAGCCTTTCAAGGAAGAGACCTCACTGTAAGCTTCTAGGGAGGTGGGGACTTA
>NW_016823461.1:77276-107127 GCF_001698545.2 Rhinopithecus bieti
GGGGGGGGGGGGGGGACTTAGGTGTAAGAAATGAATCAGCAGAGGCTCACAAGTCAGCATGAGCATGTTGTGTCTGAGCAACAGATCAGCATTGTGAGATCAAAAGTAGTGGGAAGAATTTGTACAAAATTAATTGGAAGTCTTACTCAATGGAATTTTTGTATAGTTGGATGTTAGTGCATCTGTATAAGTAAGAGTTTAATGTGATGGTGTTATGGATCTAATGTTTGTCTCCTCAAAGTTTACATGCTGAATCCCCAACTCCCAACTGACCTTACTTGTAGGGGAGGCTTTTGAAAAGTAACTAGGTTTAGATGAGCTTATAAGAGCAGATCCCCATCATAAAATTTTTTTCCTTATCAGAAGCAGAGAGACAAGCCATTTCTCTTTCCTCCCAGTGAGGACACAGTGAGAAGTCAGCCATCTGCAATCCAGGAAGAGAACCCTGACCACAAATCAGCCTTCAGATACGTGAGAAAAAATTCTGTTGTTGAAGCCATCCATTCTTTGGTATTTTGTTATAGCACCTTGCACTGAGTAAGGCTGATGAGGAAGGAGAAAAAAATAAGCTTGGGGTTTGAGTGGACTAGAGACCATGTTTATCTCAGGTTTACAAATCTCCCATGGTCCCCTAAGTTTCAGTATAAAATACTTATTCTTCTACTTTCATCTGTAAAACCCAAATAACAAGCCTGTTCCCTTCTCTCTAATTTTGATTTCTCTTATTTTTACTTCAACATGCTCTACTCTAGCCTTGCAATGTCTTTACATACAGTGAAATGTCAAGTTCTTTATTCTTTTTTATTCTTTCTTTCTTTTTTTCTCCTCAGCCTCAGAATTTGGCACATGCCCTTCCTTCTTTCAGGAACTTCTTTCTCCAAACATCTCTGCCTGGCTCCATCATATCATAAAGGACCCACTTCAAATGCAGTCACTACCATTTCACAGTATGCATTTTTTTTTAAGTCATAGCAAGTTTCTTAAGAGAGTAAAGAAATAAAAGAATGACTATTGCATAGGCAGAGCACCCCGAGGGCCACTGGTTGTTCATTTTATGGTTATTTCTTGATGATATGTTAAACAAGTTTTGGATTATTTCTGCCTTCTCTTTTTAGGCCATATAGGGTAACTTCCTGACATTGCCATGGCATTTGTTTTTATTTTTTTCTTTTGATTTAATTTAATTTTACCTTAAATTCTGGGGTACATGTGCAGGATATGCAGGTTTGTTTTATAGGTAAAAGTGTGCCATGGTTTTAATGGGGTTGTTTGTTTTTTTTTCTTGTAAAGTTGTTTAAGTTTCTTATTTACTCTGGATGTTAGGCCGTTGTCAGAAGAATAAATTGCAAACATTTTTCCATGTTCTGTAGATTGTCTTTCGCTCTGATGGTAGTTTCTTTTGCTGTGAAGGAGCTCTTTAGTTTAATTAGATTCCGTTAGTCCATTTTTGGTTTTGCTGCAATTGCTTTTCATGTTTTCATCATGAAATCTTTGCCCGTGCCTATATCATGAATGGTATTGCCTTTATTTTTTTCTAGGCTTTTTAGAGTTTGGGGTTTTTCATTTAAGTCTCAAATCCATCTGGAGTTAATTTTTGGATAAGGTATAAGGAAGGGGTCCAGTTTCATTTTTCAGCATATGGCTAGCTAGTTCTGCCCATCATTTATTAAATTGAAAATCCTTTCCCCATTGCTTGCTTTTGTCAGGTTTCTCAAAGACCAGATGGCTGTAGATACAATATGCAGTTTCTTCAAGTCATGTAATACCACCTGAAATCTTTTATTCATTCATTTATTTCAGTATGTATGCTGGTCTCCTCTAGTCACTATAGTCAGGGCACCATTAGACCAAAGAATCTGTCTGTCTAGATCTTGTAAGATTCTCAGAATTAAGAAAAATGGATGGCATATGAAACTTAGTGGATGACATATGGAACCTAATATGTACTTGTTGAATTAATACATAAAATGCAACAGGAAGAAGTTGACAACTGCAATGATGACCTGGTATTGATGATATAAGAGTCTATAGATCACACTAGAAGCAATAATCATGGAAAACAATTGGAAACGGGGAACAGCCACAAACATGAAAGAATCAATACAGGAAGGTGATCGCAGGTCTCACTTTCCTTGGAGCAGGTGAGAGAAAAGTGGAAGTTCGCAGTAACTATTGAATTCCTGGTTGGCTGACGGAAAGATGGGGTAGCTGTTCACCGGTATGCAGGGTTTTAGATGTATGTACCTAAGGACATGAGGTATGGCAATGAACAGACATTCTGTTGGGAATTAGTTTTAGGGCCATTAAAAGACACTACCTGAAGTGTCCTCTCAGGCCAGTCCCCACAACTCAATATAAATGTGTTTCCTGCATATAGTCAAGGTTGCCACTTCTTTTTCTTCATATCATCGATCTCTGCTCTTAAAGATAATCTTCTTGGTTTTACCTCAAACTTTGTTTGTCACTACAAACTCTCCCCATGTTCCTAAGTAAAACAGATAACTGCCTCTCAACTATATCCAGTAGACTAAAATCCTGTGTCTCCAATATCAGAAATTCAGCTTTAATATATTGTATTGAACTCTTTGAAATTTAGAGTCTCCTTGAAGTACACATGAGGATGATCTCCTAAACTTTATTTCTTGTAAGGATTTATTTCAGGGGGAACACACAAACTAGCATCTCAAACCTCTAAGTATGAGGGTAATAACTCTTAAGAATATAAAATAAACTGTTATTCTCTCTGCCGGTGGAAGCGTGCCCTGTCTATTCCTGAAATTGCTTGTTTGAGATGCATGAGACGTGCAGCACCTGAGACACGTGCAGCAGTCTGTGGAATATTGGCAGTGAAGAATGTCTCTGCCTGATTAGATATAAAGACAAGTTAAACACAGCATTAGACTGTAGATCAAGCCTGTGCCAGACACAAATGACCTAATGCCCAGCACGGGCCATGGAAACTTCTTCTATCCTCTTGCTTGAACAGAGCAGCACCCTTCTCCCCGAACACTATTAGATGCTCTAGCATAATTTTGTAGATATGTGGAATTTGACATGGACTATTGTTGAGTGATTCAGAGGAAATCTCCTTTGCTCAGATAAGTACACTGACTACAAAATGGATTTTAAAAACACAGTAATAAAACCCAGTTTTCCCCTTACTTCCCTACTTTGTTTCTTATTCTGCTTTCTTCCAAATGGATGCTCGATAGAGGTGTTTATTTCTATTCTATTCTAAAAAGTGATGAAATTGGCCGGGCGCGGTGGCTCACGCCTGTAATCCCAGCAATTTGGGAGGCCAAGGCGGGTGGATCACGAGGTCAGGAGATCAAGACCATCCTGGCTAACATGGCGAAACCTCATCTCTACTAAAAATACAAAAAGTTAGCCAGGCATGGTGGCAGGTGCCTGTAGTCCCAGCTACTCCGAAGGCTGAGGCAGGAGAATGGCGTGAATCAGGGAGGTGGAGCTTGCAGAGAGAGAGAGAGAGAGAGAGAGAGAGAGAGAGAGAGAGAGAGAGAGGATGAAATTGTGTACTCAATGTAGTCTCAAGAGAATTGAAAACCAAGAAAGGCTGTGGCTTCTTCCACATAAAGCCTGGATGAATAACACGTTGTTACATTGTCACAACTCCTGACCCAGGAATTGATGGCTAAGATATTTGTAATTCTTATCCTTTTCAGCTCTAACTTATTCCTATTTGTCAGCATTCAGGTTATTAGCAGCCACTGGTGAAGACTTTGAGAAATAAACTGCAGACTGGATGGGGGTGGGTAGTGTAGGAAAATGGAGGGGAAAGAAGTAAAGTTTCAAATTAAGCCTGAACAGCAAAGTTCCCCTGAGAAGGCCACCCGGATTCTATCAGAAACTTGAATGTCCATCTTGCAAAACTTCCCTTGCCCAAACCCCACCCCTGAAGTCATAACCCACCCTTGACCAATAGATTCATTTCACTGAGAGAGGCAAAGGGCTGGGGACCAGAGAGGAGAAATAAAAGCCACACAAGAAGCAGAAGTGCAGGCATACTTCTGTCTCATCTGTGATCGCCAGGAAACTCCCAGATCTGACACCATGGTGCATTTCACTGCTGACGAGAAGGCTGCTGCCGCTAGCCTGTGAAGCAAGTTTAGGTGAGAAAGCTGGAGGTGAGATTCTGGGCAGGTAAGTATCGGAAGCCAGGGCGAGGTGCAGAAAGGCAGAAAGTGTTTCTGAAAGAGGGACTAGCCCATTGTCTTACATAGTCTGATTTTGCATCTGCTCTGTGATTATGACTGTCCCTCAGTCTCCTGGTTGTCTACCCATGGACCCAGAGGTACTTTGAAACTTTTGGCTATCTGGGCTCTGACTGTGCAATAATGGGCAACCCCAAAGTCAAGGCACATGGCAAGAAGGTGCTGATCCACTTCGGAAAAGCTATTATGCTCATGGATGACCTCAAAGGCACCTTTGCTATGCTGAGTGACCTGTACTGTAACAAGCTGCACGTGGACCCTGAGAACTTCCTGGTGAGTACTAAGTACACTCATGCTTTCTTCTTTACCCTTAGATATTTGCACCATGGGTGCTTTTGAAAGCAGAGGTGGGTTTCTCTTGTGCTATGAGTCAGCTATGGGATATGATATTTCAGCGGTGGGATCGTTTTTGAGAGTTATGTTGCTCTAAATAACATAACTGAAATTTGGTAGAGCAAGGACTATGAATAATGGAAGGGCACTTACCACTTGATAGCTCTGAAAAACACGTCTTATAAAAAATTCTGGCCAAAATTAAACTGAGTGTTTTTGGATGAGGGAATGGAAGTTAAGATAGAGAAAATAACATCTTTCCTTTAGTCACTGAAATTTTCTGTGAAAATTAATAGACACTTTTCTGCATAGTCCTGGAGGTCAGAAAAAGATCAACTAGAAAGATTAATGGCAAGCTTTTAAAAAGAGGATATTTCCTTCTGAATGATGATGGTATACTTTTGTGCACATGGTACAGGATTCTTTGTTATGAGTGTTTGGGAAAATTGTATGTGTGTGATGACTGGGGACTTACCCTATCCCTTACAGCTTCTTGAAGTACTGTTATCCTAGTTTTTGAAAAGGACAGAGTCTCTTAAAAAGTGAAGCAATTAATCACACTGTGCTGGGGTAGTGAGTTGGCATAGCAAGTAAAAGAAGGATAGGACACAATGGGAGGTGCAGGGCTGGCAGTCATATTGAAGCTGATGTCTATCCCATAATGGTGAACTTGCCTTTGTGAGAATAAGACTGAGAGTTGCTCAAACTCTGGTCAAAAAGGAAGTAAGAGTTGTATCTATGTACTGCAAGTCCAGCTTGAGGCCTTCTATTCACTATGTACCATTTTCTTTTTATCTTCACTCCCTCCCCAGCTCTTAAGCAACGTGATATTGATTATTTTGGCAACCCACTTCAGCAAGGAGTTTACCCTACTGATACAGGCTTCTTGGCAGGAACCCACAAATGCTGTGGCTAACGCTGTAGCCCTCAAGGGCCAGTGAGTTCCCTGTCCGCTATGTTTGTACCTATTGGTCCACTATGTTTGTACCTATGTCCCAAAAGCTCATTTCCTTTAGACGGGGGATACTGGGGAGAAGAGCAGTATCCTGCCTGCAGATTCAGTTCCTGCATGATAAAAATAAAATAAAGAAATATGCTCTCTAAGAAATATCATTATATTCTTTTTCTGTCTTTATATTTTACATTGATTCAGCCAAAAGGACCCACCATTTCTGATGAAAATGAGAACATTGGAGAATGGGAGTTTAAGGGTAAAGAAGATACTTTCTTGCAATCCTGCAAGATAAGAGAGAACTTGTGGGTGGCTTTAGTGGAGTAGTTATTCCTAGGAAGGGGAAATCGTCCCTAGAATAAGACAATGTCTTTAGAGAAAGGGAGGGCAATGGAGGTACTGTTTAGAGATGTAAGAGGATTGTCGATAGTGTGTAGAGGTATGTTAGGACTCAAATTAGAGATTCTGTATAGGCTATTATTTGTATGAACTCAGGATATAGCTCATTTGGTGACTGTAGTTCACTTCTACTTATTTTAAACAACATATTTTGATGATTTATAATGCAGTGGGGATGGGGCTTCCTAGAGACCAATCAAGGGCCAAACCCTGAACTTTCTCTCAATATCTTCAATGGTATTAGTGGAGAATTATCTCTAAGGCATGTGAGCTGGCAAGACAGTTTTCATCTGTACTTCATCTGCTGCCTCTGTGACCTGAAACATGTTTATAATTCCATTAAGCTGTAAATATGGTAGATTTATCATATTTATTTTCCTTAAAGGATTTTTGTAAAAATTAATTGAATTGATACTTGGAAAGTCTTTATTACACTACCCGATAAATAATAAATCTCTTTGTTCGGCTCTCTGTTTCTATAAATATATACAAGTTTTATTGTTTTTGGTGGTAGTGATTTTATTCTCTTTCTATATATACATATGTGTGCATTCACAAATATATACAATTTTTATGAATAAAAAATTATTACCAATCAATATTGAAAACAATTGATTTCTGTTGAAGACAAAAGTCTTGTTTATGTGAGTAAACAGCAGATTAAAAGGCTGAGATTTAGGAATTAGCATGTTAGGTCAAGTTGGTAGAGGAGAATATGGACATTTAAAAGAGGCAGGGTGATATAAAATTAGGGAAACTGGATGCAGAGACCAGACGAAGCAAGAAAAATGGCTATTGCTTTGAGCAAAAATCACTGAAAATTCTTGCATATAAGAGTGACATAATAAATAGGGAAATGTAGGAAAATTGATTCACATGTGTATATATAGAACTGATTAGACAAAGTCTAACTCAGGTATAGTCAGAGGAGCTTGCTGTAATTATATTGAGGTGATGGATAAAGAACTGAAGTTGATGGAAACAATGAAGTTAAGAAAAAAATTGAGTAAGAAACCATCATGGCAGTGATTGCACAGAACTGGAAAACATTGTGAAACAGAGAGTTAGAGATGACAGTTAAAATCTCTGCCTGTGAATGAAAAGAAAGAAATGTATTGACAGAAGAGAAAATGCCTACAAGCCCCCTGTTTGAATCTGGCAATGAACATAACCATTCTGTGGCAATCGCTTCAAATTCCTGCACCCAAGACTCTTAGGAAGTATGCAGCACCCTCAAACTGACTCAAAATAGGTTTTAGAAGATATAATATCATTTCTTCTCCAGTTTCACTAATCCCGAAACCTCTTTCTCAAAGTATTTCCTGTATGTGTCCACCCCAAAGAGCTCGTCTCACCATATCTCTTGAGTAGGAGCACATAGATAGGCGGTGCTACCATTTAATAGCTTCTGAAATTCCTTTGTCATATTTTTGAGTCCCCACTAATAACCCACAAAGCAGAATAAATAACAGTTGCTCATGTGCAATAATCACTCAACTGTCATGCAGCATACATTAATTAAGCACATTCTTTGAATAATTACCGTGTCCATTCACACTTTAAAATTTCATACTTGTGCTATCCCCTGCCCTTCTGAATGTCATTCTGTATTTTAAATTAAGAGACAAGAGTTCAATTTCCTGTGTTACTTACTGTTCATTTCTCGCTGAGCAGTTTTCACATTCACCTTTACTGGAAAATATGTAAGTACACATCTTGACACACAGGAAAAATATACCAAACTGACATGAAGCATGAATGCTTGTGCATGTAGTCATATAAAATCTTGCAGCAATGTAAACATTCTCTGATACACACATACAGATGTGTGTATATGTCTATACAATTTCCTATGCTCCATGAACAAACATCCCATGCACACATAAGAATACACACTGTTACAGACGCATACTTGAGTGCATTGACAAAATTACCCCAGTCACTCTAGAGAATTTGGATTTCTGCATTTGACTCTGTTAGCTTTGTGCATGCTGTTCATTTACTCTGGGTGATGTTTTTCCCTCATTTTGTCCTGTCTATCTTGTACTCATACTTTAAGTCTTAACTTAAATGTCATTTCAACTAAGAAGCTATTTTTTTTTTAAATTTTAACTGGGCTAAAAGTCCTGTCTATAAACTCTGCTATAATTATGGGCTCTTTCTTATTATAATATTTAGGATTTTTCCTACTAATGTACTTAATCTGCTCATTGTGTATTCCTACCACTAAATATTAACCTCTTTTATGGTAGAGACATTGTCTTGTAAACTCTTATTTCCCTAGTATTTGGAGATTTAAAAAATGATTACACTATCCAAAAATTAGATCTCTCTTTTCTACATTATGAGTATTACACTATCTGTAGAGAAGTTTGTTTGAGACCTAAACTGAGAAACCTTTGATTCTAAAATGACTATGTGATATCTTAGTATTTATAGGTCATGAGGTTCCTTCCTCTGCCTCTATACGGTTGTTCCCTCAATCTCCCTTGCTGTAGTTTGATTAGTCAATGAGTATGTGTCTTGCATTTATTCACATCAGAATTTCATACACTAATAAGACATAGTATCAGAAATCAGTTTATTAGTTATATCAGTTAGGGTCCATCAAGGAAAGCACAAACCACTATCAGTTACTCAACCTAGAATTAAGTACAGCTTTTAATAGTTAATTATCCTTGTATTAGAAGACCTAAAATATCAAATAAAGGACAGTGCAGAAATCTAGATGTTTGTAACAACAGAAAACTTTTTCCGCCATTAGGCCTAAAAGGACAGAAGGAGAAAATGTTTATACCACCAGTGTCCAGAACCAGGGGTCTACTGGATTCAGTGAGATCACTGGGGGCTCCTTGGAGAGAGCCAGAACTGTCTAATGGGGGCATCAAAATATCAACCATAAAAATGACTGTCTGCTATAGGAGATCCCCTCAGAGAGAGAGAGCGAGAGGAGAGAGAGAAGGCCAGAAATAATCTTGCTTATGCTTTCCCTCAGCTAGTGTTTACCATTACAGAATGTACATGGGACCAAAAGGGTGAGTAAATCTGGGAAATGTCACTTCCTCAAATACAGAGAACACTGAGGGAAGGATGAGGAATAAATTTGAAAGCAGTGTGGTAATTGACAGAAGGAAACTAGGATGTGTCCAGTAAATGAATAATTATAGTGTGTAATGATTATTGCAATGATTAATGTATTGATAAGATAATATGAAAACACAGAATTCAAAGAGCAGTGAACTGAGATTAGAACTGTGGAGAGCACTGGCATTTAAGAATGCCACTTACACTTATAATGTGTCTCCTATGCATTGTTCTGTGCATATGAATATATCATATCAATATTCACCATCTGAACATTATAAATTAGGTACAAAGCACAAATAATTTATTTTTTCAGGTTAGCAAGAATGTATTATTATTATTATTATTTGAGATGGAGTTTTGCTCTGGTTGTCCAGGCTGGAGTGCAATGGCACGATTTAGGCTCACTGTAACATCTACCTACCAGGTTCAAGTGATTCTCCTGCCTCAGCTTCCCAAGTAGCTGGGATTACAGGCATCTGCCACCATGCCCAGCTAATTTTGTATTTTTAGTAGAGAGGGGGTTCCATGTTGGTCAGGCTGATCTCAAACTCCTGACATCAGGTGATCCACCCACCTTGGCCTCCGAAAGTGCTGGGATTACAGGTGTGAGCCACCATGCCCAGCCAAGAATGTGAATTTTGTAGAAGGATGTAACCCATATTTCTCTGACCCTAGAGTCCTTAGTGTTTCTCCCATACCATGTGGCTCATCCCCCTTACATACATTTCCCATCTTTTACCCTATCTTTTCCTTTTCGTTTCAGCTTTTCACTGTGTGTCAAAATCTAGACCTTATCTCCTACTTACTCTGAAACCAACAGCAAGTTGAATTCCATTCTAACCAACGTTAACATTATGCTAATTAAAATCCATACTGAGTTCTAAAATCATTGGGGATTTTGGGGACTATGTCTTACTTCGTACTTCCTTGAGATTTCACATTAAGTGTTGGTGTTCATTAAAGGTCCTTCATTTAATTTTGTATTCGTCACACTCTCGGATTCACAGTTATATCTAAACTCTTAAATATAGCTTGTATAATCCCAGTTCCCAAGTCTGATTTCTAGCTCTGTCCTCTGACCTCAGTGCCAAACCCATATATCAAACTATGTACTGGGCTTATTTGTATAGATGTCCTATAGGCACCTCAGACTCAGCATGGTCGTTTCACTTTTTATACTAAAACTGTTTCTCTTCCAGTGTTTTCCATTTTAGTCATTGGATAGCTACTTGCCCACTCACCAAGCTCAGAGACTCAAAATCATTTCCTTACCTGTAATCAACAGTTCAATTCTGCTTGAATTTGTCCCTGTCTATTAATCACTGCTCTTACTACCCACAGTCAGGTCCTCATTGTTTCCTGGACAAGAGTAGATGCTATTCTTTCCACGTTAAGACCTTATCTTGGCTGGATGTGGTGGCTTAGGCTCGTAAACCCAGCACTTTGGGAGGCCAAGGCAGGCAGATCACTTAAGGTCAGGAGTTCGAGACCAGCCTGACCAACATGGTGAAACCCCATCTCTACTAAAAATACAATATTAGCTGGGCATGTGGTGCATGCCTGCAATCCCAGCTACTCAAGTGACTGATGCAGAAGAATTGCTTGAACCCAGGAGGTGGAGGCTGCAGTGAGCCTAGATCGCGCCATTACACTCCATCTTGGGCACTAGGGATAAAACTCCATCTCAGACGAGAAAAGAAAAAAAGACCTTATCCTGTTATACAAACACTCTCAATGCAATCCTTATATAATAAACATGTAACCAGATCTCCCAATGTGTAAATCATTTCAGGTAGAACAGAATTAAAGGGAAAAGTCAAGTCTTTGGAATTAACAGAGAAAGATCAAAAAACAGTCCTCATGGCCTTAAGAATTTACCTAACTCTTTTTTTGA
The DNA here is from genome assembly GCF_001698545.2 of Rhinopithecus bieti. Taxonomy (NCBI): domain Eukaryota; kingdom Metazoa; phylum Chordata; class Mammalia; order Primates; family Cercopithecidae; genus Rhinopithecus; species Rhinopithecus bieti. Next base: position 88,174 of record NW_016823461.1, read on the forward strand.
ATCAATTTTCTTATATATGAATTGGAAACATAATTCCTACCTCACAAACACATTCTAAGATTTTAAGGAGATGTTCATGAAGTACATCATCTGTAATTTTTAACAGGTAGTGGTAGTGATTTACATAGCACACTGTGATCTGTTCTTGTATGTTCTTTTCCATTCCGTATTCTTGACCTGGTTGTATTCTTTCTGAGCTCCAGATACATATATCTAAGTACATCCTTTTGCATTTTACAAGAGTGCATAAAATACAGTGTATCTGAGACTGAGTTTCTGATCTTATCATACCACTAAACTCACAAATGTGGTCCTATTCTTGTGTTCACGACCTCAGTGACTGACATCACCATCATGATCTAAATTTGATGATAGAAATGGCATTGTCACTTTCTTCCCTCCTGCAACAGAAGCCCAGCTATTTGTCTCCCATTTTCTCTACTTCTAAAATACATTTCTTCACTAAGTGAGAATAATCTTTTAAACACACAAATCAAACCATGCCACCATCTTCCTTGAATTATTCAATATCTTCTCTTGGCTTCTAGGTTACAGAAAAATAATTTGTAACAAAGTTTAAAGGTTATTCATGGCTCCTCTCTACCCTATTTTATAACATTTCCCCTTGTGATCAGAATCTCAGTTACATCGTCCATCTTTCTATATACAAATAAAATCATATAGTTAAAACTCACCTCCGGTTACTTTTAATCTAGCAACTGCTGCAAAATGCATTTGTGTTGCTACATGTTAAGCAGTAGTTGATTCTTTTCATTTCTGTCTAATATTCTATTCTTTATACCATAATTTATTAGTTCTACTTTTGATAAACATTTAAGTGGCTACCAGTTTGAGGTTTTCATGAATATTGCTGTCATAAGCATTTCTATACACATCTTTGGATACACACATGCACGTGTTTCTGAATATCTAAAAATTCAATTGCTACGTAATAGATTTATCATGTATCCAGCTTTGGTGGATACTATTAAATGTTTTCCAAAGGGGTTATACTATTGTACACTCTCACCAACAGAGTTTGAGAGTTTCTATTGATCCATATTATTACCAAAATTTGAACTGTCAGTCTTATCTCTTCTCTTGTCTCTTTTTTCCTCTTTTTTCCCTTCCCTTCCTCTCTTTCTTTTCTCTCCTCTTCTCGTCTTTCCTCTCTTCCCTTCCCTTTCTCTTTCTCTTCTCTATCCCTTCTCCTCTCCTCTCCCCTCCTTTTTCCTCCTCTCCTCTCCATTATTTGTTTTTCCCTCTTCTCCTCTATCCATTCCATCCTCTCTCTTCCCCTGTTCCTTCCTTCCTTTCACTAGGAAAGGATTGACCTCCTCCTCTCTTTCCCTCAATCCTTCCTTTTGGATATGCTCATAGGTGTGTATTTGTCTGCCACTGTGACATTATTTAAATTCAGAAAAGAGTGAAAAACTACTGGGCTCTTCATTCCTGGGTCTAATTCCACATTTTTTTTTAAGAACACAGTTGTAAAATGTTCTGTACTAGCATTTTCCCGGGAACTTCATTAAATTTAATCTGGCTGAATATGGTAAATCTACTTGGCACTTTCTCTGCATTCTTTCTATAGTCATACCATAATTTTAAACAATCATAATATTTGTATATAATATTTGATTTTATCTGTCATTAAAATGTTACCCTTAAAACTCATGTTTCCTGAACCTATTTCAATAACTGGTAAATAACCACCATTCATTTTTTAAATATTCTTTTAATGGGCACTTATTTCAATATAATAAAAAATAAGAGTTTTATTATAGGAAGAATTTACCAAAAGAAGGAGGAAGCAAGCAAGTTTAAATGGCAGCAATAGATTTGTCCATTCTACTCTCTTTAAGTTCCCTTGGAGACAAAAATCCCTAGAGACAAAGGAGAACATTATATTGAGTCAACTTGTTAAAACATCTGCCTCTAGACACGTTTTCTTAGTATAAAGTGACAGAAACAAATAAGTTAAACTCTAAGATACATTCCACTATATTAGACTAAAACACTTCTGCATAAATGAAACTAGGAGGATATTTTTAGAAACAACTGCTAAAGAGATGTGCTGGAGAGATATGTAGAGGAGAACAGGGTTTCTGAGTCAAGACACACATGACAGAATAGCCAATCTCAGGACAAGTTAAGGGAACAGTGGAATGAAGGTTCATTTTTCATTCTCACAAACCAATGAAACCCTGCTTATCTTAAACCAACCTGCTCACTGGAGTAGGGAGGATAGGACCAGCATAAAAGGGAGGGGAGAGCCAACTGTTGCTTACACTTGCTTCTGACATAACCGTGTTCACTAGCAACCTCAAACAGACACTATGGTGCATCTGACTCCTGAGGAGAAGACTGCTGTCAGTGCCCTGTGGGGCAAAGTGAATGTGGATGCAGTTGGTGGTGAGGCCCTGGGCAGGCTGGTATCAAGGTTACCAGACATGGAAGCTGAGCATGTGTAGACAGGGAAGACTCCTGGGTTTCTGATAGGCACTGACTCTCTCTGTCCCTTGGGCTGTTTTCCTACCCTCAGGTTACTGGTGGTCTACCCTTGGACCCAGAGATTCTTTGAGTCTTTTGGGGATCTGTCCTCTCCTGCTGCTGTTATGGGCAACCCTAAGGTGAAGGCTCATGGCAAGAAGGTGCTAGGTGCCTTTAGTGATGGCCTGGCTCACCTGGACAACCTCAAGGGCACTTTTTCCCAGCTGAGTGAGCTGCACTGTGACAAGCTGCACGTGGATCCTGAGAACTTCAGGGTGAGTCCAGGAGATGCCCCACTTTTCTCTTTTTACTTTCTAATCTTACATTTTGGTTCTTTTACCTAGCTGCACTTCCCCCATGTTTTTGTCTATTTTACTATATTTTATCATTTAATGCTTCTAAAATTTCGTTAATTTTTTATTTCAATATTCTGCATTTTTTCCTTCCTCATAATCTTGCTATTTTAAGAATTAAATTATTTAATATCCTGTCTTTCTTAAACCCCCCCCTTCATTTTTCCTTCTCTAACCACAAATCAAATTATGCATGCCAACTCTCATCTGCTAATTCTGCACTTAGAATAATCCTTTTGTCTCTCCACATGGGTATGGGAGAGGCTCCAACTCAAAGAGGAGAGGCATAGAATGCTGTTTTAGAGGCTATAAATCATTTTACAATAAGGAATAATTGGAATTTTATAAATTCAGTAGTAAATGGGATGGAAAGGAAAGTGAATATTTGATTATGAAAGATTAGAAAATTACACTGGAGGTGGGGCAGAATCATTATTAGGAGACAGCCCATCATCACAGTGATTAATCAATTAATTTGTATCTATTAATCTGTTTATAGTAATTAATTTGTATATGCTATATACACATACAAAATTGAAACTAATTTGGAATTCATTTGTATATAGCATTATACAGCATATATACCCTATATGTACATATATAGACTATATGATTGTTAAGTACATAGAGGGTGTATATAGTATAGATATATGTTATATGTATGCATTCATATATGTACTTATTTATGCTGATGGGAATAACCTGGGGATCAGTTGTGTTTAAGATTTGGGCAGAAAAAAAATGGGTGTTGGCCCAGTTTCTCAGAAGCCAGTCTTCATTTCTCTGTTAACCATATGCGTGTATCTGCCTACCTTTTCTCCGCAGCTCCTGGGCAACGTGCTGGTGTGTGTGCTGGCCCACAACTTTGGCAAGGAATTCACCCCACAGGTGCAGGCTGCCTATCAGAAGGTGGTGGCTGGTGTGGCTGATGCCCTGGCTCACAAGTACCATTGAAGTCCTGGACTATTTCCTGATAATCATAAGAAGACCCTATTTCCCTAGATTCTATTTTCTGAACTTGGGAACACAACGTCTACTTCAAGGGTATGGCTTCACCTAATAAAGAACGTTCAGCTCAACTTCCTGATTAATTGCACTTATTTCATTTTCTTGCCCAGGTATGTAAGAAGGTTCCTGAGGGTCTACAGATAGGGAGCACTTGTGTATTTTACAAAGAGGACATGGGAAATGGGAAAAACAAGGGAACCATACAAAGCATTAATGGATGACATTTCTACCTCCAAAGAAAAGAAATTATCAAGAACTCTTCATATAGAGATGATACTGGCACTGCAGAGGCTCTAAGGAAGACCTCAACCCTAAGACATAGCCTCAAGGCTAATCACATGATTAAACTCCAACAATTACTGAGAAAATAATGTGCTCAGTTAAAGGCATAATGATTGCTCAAGACAGTGTTATGGCCTCTTTCTTCCTACTTCCTTTGCCTGCACGTGTTAACCCATAATACTATACCCCATCAAGTGTTCCTGCTCCAAGAAATAGCCTCCTCCTCTTACTTGCCCCAGAACATCTCTGTGAAGAATTTCCTCTGATCTTCCCATATTTTGGTTAAGATTCATTGCTCATGTATTACTTGTGACCTCAGCCTTAATAAACTTTTCAATACTACCCAAAAAATCTTTCCAAACCCTCCCCCACACCATTTTTTATATTTTTCTTATTTATTTCATGCACACACACAGTCCATGCTTTATAAACAGTTCTGCCTATTCTCCACCTTCTTATATGCCTACTGTGCCTTGTATTAAATTCATCTATAGGCAGCAAGAAAATATTTATTCAAGAAAATAATGAATGAATGAATGAATGAGTAAATGAGTAAATGAAGAAATGATTATTCCTTGTTTTAGAACTTCTGGAACTAGAGGACAATATGAATCATACCATTGCACTGTGTTTCTTTGTCATTAATGCAACAACAAACAAAGAAGAAGCATGCAGTAAACAACCAAACAGTCATTTCCTTTTTTATCATAGGTAGTACTTTTTTTTCTTTGAGCACCATTTTTGCCATAGGTAAAATTAGAAGGACCTTTAGAACTTCCTCACTCGTATACATTTTTATAAATCTGTATTATATGCCTGTTGATTAATTTTAAACTTACTTGAATACCTAAACAGAATCTGTTGTTTCCTTGTGTTTAAAAGTGCTTTCATAGTAACTCTGCCTGTACTGCCAGAATATATTGACAATGCATTATAGTTAACTGTTTTGATCACAATGTTTTGAATTGACTGGCAGCAGAAGCTGTTTTATATCCATGTGTTTTCCTTAAGTCATTATACATAGTAGGCACTGAGGACTCTTTATATCTGAAGAGGATATTTAGGAACCACTGGTTTACATATCAGAAGCAGAGCTACTCAGGGCATTTTGGGGAAGATCACTTTCACATTCCTGAGCATAGGGAAGTTCTCATAAGAGTAAGATATTAAAAGGAGATACTTGTGTGTTACTCGAAAGACAGTAAGAGAGACTATAGACCTTATGATCTTGATAGGGAAAAACAAACTACCTTCCTTTCTCCAAAAGTCAAAACAAGAGCAAATATAGCTTACTAAACCTTCTTCTATTCCTACACCATTACTAAATCTAGGCAAAACGCTGGCCTTAAAAATCCCAATACCGGAGAATTCATGAGAACATCACCTGGATGGGACATTGCCGAGCACACACAATTACTATAGGCCAGTCATTGCTATCTTCATATTGAGAATGAGGAGGTCAAGAGATGAAAAACGACTTGGCACCTTGTTGTTATATTAAAATTATTTGTTAGAGTAGAGCTTCTGTAAGAGTCTAGGAGTGTGGGAGCTAAATGATGATACACATGGACACAAAGAAGAGATCAACAGACATGCAGGTCTACTTGAGGGTTGAGGGTGGGAAGAGGGAGAGGATGAATAAAGTACCTATTGGGTACTAAGTTTATTAGCTGAGTGATGAAATAATCTGTACATCAAAACCCAGTGACATGCAATTTACCTATATAAGTTGTACATGTACCCCCAAATTTAAAATAAAAGTGAAAACAAAATATAGGAGTGGAATTAATTCCTCAAGATTTGACTTTAATTTTATTTGATAATTTATCAAAAGGTTGTTTTCCTTTCCTCACCATGGTATTGCTTTATAAACCACGCTCAATATGTCTGAATGAAAGGGTGCGTGTGTGTATGTGTGTGTGTCTGTGTGTGTGTCAGAGAAAGAGAGGGAGGGAAGAACGGAGGAGAGGACACAATAATGTGAATTTGAGTTCACAAACATTTTTAAATAAAATAATTTAATGTCAGGATAATTTAGCATAATAATCTCCTAAATCATCCATCTCTTGAGCTTCAGAGCAGTCTTCTAAATTAATGCCTACATGTTTGTAAAGGGTGTTCAGACTGAAGCCAAGATTCTACCTCTAAAGAGATGCAGTCTCAAATTTATCTGGAGTCTGTACCTCTGCTCTCCATAAATTGACACACCATGGCTCACTTAATGAGGTTTTAAAAAAAGCTAATTCTGAATGAAAATCTGAACCCAGTGGAGGAAATATTGATGAACAAGGTGTAGACTGAAATATAAATTTCTCTGTAATAATTATGTATATACTTGAGCAAAGTTGTGTCTATGTTGACTTTATTGCTTTTTGGTAAGAAATACAACTTTTTAAAGTGGACTAAACTATCCTATTTCCAAACTATTTTGTGTGTATGCAGTTTGTTTCTATGGGTTCTGGTTTTCTTGGGGCATTTTTATTTCATTTTAATTAATTAATTCTGAGAAGATGGCTGAATTGTGTTTACTGAGAGATTGTGTATCTGGGAGAGAAGTCTGCAGCAAGTAGCTAGACTGTGCTTGACCTAGGAACATATACAGTAGATTGCTAAAATGTTTCACCTGGGGAATTTTAGGTTAAACAGTAGAGCACGTATAAAAATACTCTAGTTGAGTGCTGCTTTTGAAACAAATGATAAAACCACACTCCCATAGATGAGTGTCATGATTTTCATGGAGGAAGTTAATATTCATCCTCTAAGTATACTCAGACTAGGCCCGTTCTGGTATAAAATATTAGGACTTAAGAAAGATTAATAGACTGGAGTAAAGGAAATGGACCACTGTCTCTCTCGCTGTCTCTTTTTTGAGGATTTGTGTGTGTGTGTGCGCGCGCGTAGTGGTCAGTGGGGCTGGAATAAAAGTAGAATAGACCTGCACCTGCTGTGGTATCCATTCACAGAGCAGAAGCAAGCTCACAATTGTGAAGATGGCAGTGAGCTTGAGTAGTTTTTCAGGAACTTTGAATGCTGATTTAGATTTGAAACTGAGGCTCTGACCATAACCAAATTTGCACTATTTATCACTTCTTGAAACTTATTTTTGTCTGGTATGCCTGGGCTTTTGATGGTCTTAGTATAGCTTGCAGCCTTGTCCCTGCAGGATTATGGGTAATAGAAAGAAAAGTCTGCATCACACTCTAGTCACACTAAGTAGCTACCATTGGAAAAGCAACTCTTGCCTTGAAGCCAGGATGACGGTATCTGCAGCAGTTTCCAACACAAGAGAAGGATCCATAGTTCATCATTTAAGCAAGAAAACAAAATAGAAAAACTTAGGAAAACTATTTCTGAGCATAAGAAGTTGTAGGATAAGTCTTTAAGAAGGTGATAATTTCTGCCAATCAGGATTTCAAAGCTGTTGCTTTGACAAGTTTGGTCTTTCAGAATAATATAAATATAATCTATATTATAATTTCATAAGGTCTGTGGATTTTCTTTGACCTGGGATATTTGCAAAAGACATATTCCAACTTCCACAGAACACTTTATTTCACATATACATGCCTCTTATGTCAGGGATGTGAAACAGGGTCTTGAAAACAGTCTGAATCTAATACAATGCTAATGCTAATGCAGGTTTAAATTTAATAAGATAAAATCCAAAATCTAAGAGTCAAGTCAAATCTATATGTTTTAATGTTTAAAATATTTTAAAGACCTCTTTTCCCAGGATTCAACATGTGAAATCTTTTCTCAGGAATACACGTTGCTAGATCCTCATTGCTTTAGTTTTTTACTGAGGAATGAATATAAAAAGAAAATACTTGAACTTTGTCTCTCTTACCTCTATAATCATATATAGTCATAATTTTTTAACTTAGGCTCCAGATAGCCATAGAAGAACCAAACGCTTTCTGCATGTGTGAGAATAATCAGAGAGAGATTTCTTCACAAGTACCTGATGAGGGTTGAGACAGGTAGAAAAAGTGAGAGATCTCTATTTAGCAATAATGGAGAAAGTATTTAAGAGAATCAAGCAATGGAAATAAGAAATTTGTAAATTTCCTTCCAATAACTAGAAATAGAGGATCGAGTTTCTTTTGGTTAACCTATAATTTTATTTTATTATTTATATTATTTTATTTTATTGTGTAATTATAGTTCAGGAGTGTTAACCTGAAAGGAAGAAGGTAGAGAAAACATGGGAAAGTAAAAGTATAACACTTTTCCTTACTAAAAGACATGGCCTTCCCCGGTAGGGGGCCAGGTTCCAGAAATGACCTGACAGAGGCCTCTCAGGGACCAAGAGGACCTCCACACTGACCCTCAGAAATGCTTGCCACCCTTTGCTGCTTTCTTTACATCTTTTTTAACAGCCAGGAAGCAGAACTCTGGCACTTCAAAAGTTTTCCTCACCTGAGGAGTTAATTTAGTACAAGCAGGAAAAGGTGCAGGGGGATGGGAGAAAGGAGATCATGTTGGAAAGCTATAGAGATAGAAGAGTAAATTTTAGTAAAGGAGGTTTAAACAAACAAAACATAAAGAGAAATAGGAACTTGAATCAAGGAAATGATTTTAAAACTCAGTGTTCTTGGTGGACTAGAGGAAAAAATAATCTGAGCCAAGTCTGGAAGACCTTTTCCCTTCCTACCACTACTTTTTAAGTCACAGAAGCTTCTTTGTTCCCCGAGACACATTTGCAGATTAGTCCAAGCAGAAACAGTTAGATGTCCCCAGTTAACCTCCTATTTGACACCACTGATTACCCCATTGTTAGTCACACTTTGGGTTATAAGTGACTTTTTCTTTATTTGTATTTTTTACTGCATTAAGGGGTCTCTAATTTTTTATCTCTCATTTCCCAAAACCTAATAAGTAATTATTGCACACAACACATTGATTTGTACTTATTCTATTTTTAGACATAATTTATTAGCATACATGAGCAAATTAAGAAAAACAACAACAAATGAATGAATGCACATATATATATTTTCTTTTCTTACCAGAAGGTTTTAATCCAAATCAGGAGAAGATATGCTTAGAACTGAGGTAGAGTTTTCATCCATTCTGTCCGGTAAGTATTTTGCATATTCTAGAGACACAGGAAGAGATCAATCTATATATCCCTAAGCTGAATTATGGTAGGCAAAACTGTTCCACTTTTAGTGTATCAATTTCTTATTTGTGTAATAAGAAAATTGGGAAAGTGATCTTCAATATGCTTACCAAGCTGTGATTCCAAATATTAGGTAAATACACTTACAAAGGAGGATATTTTAGTAGCAATTTGTACTGATGGTATGGGGCCAAGAGATATGTCTTAGAGGGAGGGCTGAGGGTTTGAAGTCCAACTCCTAAGCCAGTGCCAGAAGAGCTAAGGACAGGTATGGCTGTCATCACTTAGACCTCACCCTGTGGAGCCACACCCTACAGTTGGCCAATCTACTCCCAGGAGCAGGGAGGGCAGGAGCCAGGGCTGGGCATAAAAGTCAGGGCAGAGCCATCTATTGCTTACACTTGCTTCTGACACAACTGTGTTCACTAGCAACCTCAAATAAACACCATGGTGCATCTGACTCCTGATGAGAAGGCTGCCGTTACTGCCCTGTGGGGCAAGGTGAACGTGGATGAAGTTGGTGGTGAGGCCCTGGGCAGGTTGGTATCAAGGTTACAAGACAGGCTTAAGGAGGCAAATAGAAGCTGGGCATGTGGAGACAGAGAAGACTCTTGGGTTTCTGATAGGCACTGACTCTATTGGGCTATTTTCCCACTCTTAGGCTGCTGGTGGTCTACCCTTGGACTCAGAGGTTCTTCGAGTCCTTTGGGGATCTGTCCTCTCCTGATGCTGTTATGGGCAACCCTAAGGTGAAGGCTCATGGTAAGAAAGTGCTCGGTGCCTTTAGTGATGGCCTGGCTCACCTGGACAACCTCAAGGGCACCTTTGCCCAGCTGAGTGAGCTGCACTGTGACAAGCTGCATGTGGATCCTGAGAACTTCAGGGTGAGTCTATGGGACCCTTGATGTTTTCTTTCCCCTTCTTTTCTATGATTAACTTCATATCATAGGAAGAGGATAAGTATCAGGGTACAGTTTAGAATGGGAAAGAGACAAGTGATTGCATCAGTGTGGAACTCTCAGGATCATTTAGCTTCTTTTATTTGCTGTTCATAACAATTGTTTTCTTTTGTGTTTAATTCTTGCTTTCTTTTTTTTCTTCTCCGCAATTTTTATTATTATACTTAATGTCTTAATGCTGTGTATAACAAAAGGAAATATCTTTGAGATACATTAAGTAACTTAAAAAAAACAGCTTACACGGTCTGCCTAGTACACTACTATTTGGAATATATGTGTTGTTATTTGCATATTCATAATCCACCTACTTTATTTTCTTTCTTTTTAATTAATACATAATCATTATACATATTTATTGGTTAAAGCATAATATTTTAATATGTGTACACATTGCATATTGACCAAATCAGGGTAATTTTGCTTTTGTAATTTTTTAAAATGCTTTCTTGTTTTAATATACTTTTTTGTTTATTTTATTTCTAATACTTCCCCTAAACTCTTTCTTTCAAGGCAGTAACCATACAATGTATCATGCTTCTTTGCACCATTCTAAAGAATAACAGTGATAATTTCTGGGTTAAGGCAATAGCAATATTTCTGCATATAAATATTTCTGCACATAAGTAGAATATTTCTGCATATAAATTGTAACTGATGTAAGAGGTTTCATATTGCTAATAGCAGCTATAATCCAGTGATCATTCTGCTTTTATTTTATGGTTGAGATAAGGCTGGATTATTCTGAGTCCAAGCTAGGCCCTTTTGCTAATCATGTTCATATCTCTTGTCTCCCTCCCACAGCTCCTGGGCAACGTGCTGGTGTGTGTGCTGGCCCATCACTTTGGCAAAGAATTCACCCCGCAAGTGCAGGCTGCCTATCAGAAAGTGGTGGCTGGTGTGGCTAATGCCCTGGCCCACAAGTACCACTAAGCTCACTTTCTTGCTGTCCAATTTCTACCAAAGGTTCCTTTGTTCCCAAAGTCCAACTGCTAAACTGGGGGATATTATGAAGGGCCTTGAGGATCTGGATTCTGCCTAATAAAAAAACATTTATTTTCATTGCAATGGTGTATTTAAATTATTTCTGAATATTTTACCTAAAAGTGCATGTGGGAGGTCAGTGCATTTAAAACATAAAGAAATGAAGAGCTAGTTCAAATCTTGGGAAAATACACTGTATCATGAACTCCATGAAAGAAGGTGAGGCTGCAAACAACTAATGCATGTTGGCAACAGCCCCTGATGCCTATGCCTTATTCACCCCTCAGAAAAGGATTCAAGTGGAGGTTTGACTTGGAGGTTAAAGTTTTGCTATGTTATATTTTACATTACTTATTGTTTTAGCTGTCTTCATGAATGTCTTTTCACTATTCATTTGCTTATCCTGCACCTCTCAGCCTTGACTCCACTTAGTTCTCTTGTTTAGAGATATTACTTTTCCCCTAAAGTGTTCCTTCCATGTTTTATGGCCAGATGGTTTCTCCTCGCCTGGCCACTTAGCCTTAGTTGTCTCTGTTGTGTTATAGAGGTCTACTTGAAGAAGGAAAACAGGGGCCATCGTTTGACTGTACTGTGAGCCCTTCTTCCCTGCCTCCGCCACTAACAGTGCTCTGGAATCTGCAATGCTAGTCTCCTGGAACTTTCACTCTTTCACAGTCTGCTTTGGGAGGACTGGGCTTAGAGTGAAAATGTAGGACTGAGAAGAATGTGAAAGGGGCTTTTGTAGCTTGATGTTCACTGTTGCCTTATTACCCTGCCATAGGCCCACGCCAAATGGAAGTCCCATTCTTCCTCAGGATGCTTAAGATTGGTAAGTGATTAGAGGTCTGGTCGCTCCCTTATGGTGCCCCTTATGGTGCTTCTGGCTCTGCAGTTACTAGCATAGTGTTACCATCAACAACCTTAACTTCATTTTCTTATTCAATACCTAGGTAGGTAGATGCTAGATTCTGGAAATAAAATATGAGTCTCAGGTGGTCCTTGTCCTCTCTCCTAGTCGAATTCTGAATCTAGTTGGCAAGATTCTGAAATCAAGGCGTATAATCAGTAATACATGATGATAGAAGGGTATATAGAATTTTATGATATGAGAGGGTGAAACCCTCAAAGTGAAATGAAATCAGACCTTGTCTTACACCATAAAAAAAAAATTTCAAAATGGGTTAAAGATTTCAACTAAGACCTAAAACCATAAAATTTTAAAGAAGTCATAAGAAGAAAATTCTAATGTTCATGTTGCAGTCATTTTTTGGATTTGATATGAGAAGCAAAGGCAACAAAAGGAAAATAAAGAAGTGAGGCTACATCAAACTAAAAAAATCTCCACACAAAAAAGAAAACAATCAACAAATGAAAGGTGACCCATGAAATGGCATATTTGCAAATCAAATATTTATTATATATTTTGGTTAATATTCAAAACATATAAGAAACTCATATGATTCCATAGCAAACAAAAAATTAAAATGGGAAAAGAAAAAAATTAAAAGAAAGAAATCCTGCCATTTATGGCAGAATTGATGAACCTGGAGGATGTAACACCAAGGAAAATAAGACAAAAGACAAATACTGCACAATCTTGCTCATATGTGAAATCTAAAAAAGCGAAACTCGTGGAAACAAAGAGTAGAGGTGTGATTTCCAGGGATTGGGAGTGGGAGAATCAGGAAACTATTAGTCAAGGGGTATAAACTTTCAGTTATGTGGGATGAATAAATTCTAGATATCTAATGCACAGCATCATGACTGTAGTTAATTGTACTCTGTGTATATTTAAAATTTGCAAAGAGAGTAGAATTTTTTTTTTTTTGAGATGGAGTTTTGCTCTTGTTGTCCAGGCTGGAGTGCAATGGCAAGATCTTGGCTCACTGCAACCTCTGCCTCCCGGGTTCAAGCAGATCTCCTGCCTCAGCCTCCCGAGTAGCTAGGATTACAGGCATGCTACACCAAGCCCAGCTAATTTTGTATTTTAGTAGAGATGGGGTTTCTCCATGTTGGTCAGGCTGGTCTGCCTGCCTTGGCCACCCAAAGTGCTGGGATTACAGATATGAGCTACTGGGCCTAACTGAGAGTAGATCTTAAAAGTGCTTACCACAAGAAAAGGTAACTATGTGAGATAATGAGTACGTTAATTAACTTGATTGTGGTAATCATTTCACAAGGTGTACATATATTAAAACATCATGTTGTACACCTTAAATATATATAATTTTATTTGTGAATCATACCACAATAAAGTTGAAGAACAATAAAAGGGACAAAATATATATCACATGAATAAAAAAACTAAAAAATAAAAAATTGCATCTCGATGATTACAATTGCATTCTTGATTTTCAGACACAAATATTCATTTGACTGTTTACTATTTTCCAAAACAGTACAATAAATTTTAGCACTTTATCTTCATTTTCCCTTCCCAATCTATAATTATATANGCATGTGGGAGGTCAGTGCATTTAAAACATAAAGAAATGAAGAGCTAGTTCAAATCTTGGGAAAATACACTGTATCATGAACTCCATGAAAGAAGGTGAGGCTGCAAACAACTAATGCATGTTGGCAACAGCCCCTGATGCCTATGCCTTATTCACCCCTCAGAAAAGGATTCAAGTGGAGGTTTGACTTGGAGGTTAAAGTTTTGCTATGTTATATTTTACATTACTTATTGTTTTAGCTGTCTTCATGAATGTCTTTTCACTATTCATTTGCTTATCCTGCACCTCTCAGCCTTGACTCCACTTAGTTCTCTTGTTTAGAGATATTACTTTTCCCCTAAAGTGTTCCTTCCATGTTTTATGGCCAGATGGTTTCTCCTCGCCTGGCCACTTAGCCTTAGTTGTCTCTGTTGTGTTATAGAGGTCTACTTGAAGAAGGAAAAACAGGGGGCCATCGTTTGACTGTACTGTGAGCCCTTCTTCCCTGCCTCCGCCACTAACAGTGCTCTGGAATCTGCAATGCTAGTCTCCTGGAACTTTCACTCTTTCACAGTCTGCTTTGGGAGGACTGGGCTTAGAGTGAAAATGTAGGACTGAGAAGAATGTGAAAGGGGGCTTTTTGTAGCTTGATGTTCACTGTTGCCTTATTACCCTGCCATAGGCCCACGCCAAATGGAAGTCCCATTCTTCCTCAGGATGCTTAAGATTGGTAAGTGATTAGAGGTCTGGTCGCTCCCTTATGGTGCCCCTTATGGTGCTTCTGGCTCTGCAGTTACTAGCATAGTGTTACCATCAACAACCTTAACTTCATTTTCTTATTCAATACCTAGGTAGGTAGATGCTAGATTCTGGAAATAAAATATGAGTCTCAGGTGGTCCTTGTCCTCTCTCCTAGTCGAATTCTGAATCTAGTTGGCAAGATTCTGAAATCAAGGCGTATAATCAGTAATACATGATGATAGAAGGGTATATAGAATTTTATGATATGAGAGGGTGAAACCCTCAAAGTGAAATGAAATCAGACCTTGTCTTACACCATAAAAAAAAAATTTCAAAATGGGTTAAAGATTTCAACTAAGACCTAAAACCATAAAAATTTTTAAAGAAGTCATAAGAAGAAAATTCTAATGTTCATGTTGCAGTCATTTTTTGGATTTGATATGAGAAGCAAAGGCAACAAAAGGAAAAATAAAGAAGTGAGGCTACATCAAACTAAAAAAATCTCCACACAAAAAAGAAAACAATCAACAAATGAAAGGTGACCCATGAAATGGCATATTTGCAAATCAAATATTTATTATATATTTTGGTTAATATTCAAAACATATAAGAAACTCATATGATTCCATAGCAAACAAAAAATTAAAAATGGGAAAAGAAAAAAATTAAAAAGAAAGAAATCCTGCCATTTATGGCAGAATTGATGAACCTGGAGGATGTAACACCAAGGAAAATAAGACAAAAAGACAAATACTGCACAATCTTGCTCATATGTGAAATCTAAAAAAGCGAAACTCGTGGAAACAAAGAGTAGAGGTGTGATTTCCAGGGATTGGGAGTGGGAGAATCAGGAAACTATTAGTCAAGGGGTATAAACTTTCAGTTATGTGGGATGAATAAATTCTAGATATCTAATGCACAGCATCATGACTGTAGTTAATTGTACTCTGTGTATATTTAAAATTTGCAAAGAGAGTAGAATTTTTTTTTTTTTTGAGATGGAGTTTTGCTCTTGTTGTCCAGGCTGGAGTGCAATGGCAAGATCTTGGCTCACTGCAACCTCTGCCTCCCGGGTTCAAGCAGATCTCCTGCCTCAGCCTCCCGAGTAGCTAGGATTACAGGCATGCTACACCAAGCCCAGCTAATTTTGTATTTTTAGTAGAGATGGGGTTTCTCCATGTTGGTCAGGCTGGTCTGCCTGCCTTGGCCACCCAAAGTGCTGGGATTACAGATATGAGCTACTGGGCCTAACTGAGAGTAGATCTTAAAAGTGCTTACCACAAGAAAAAGGTAACTATGTGAGATAATGAGTACGTTAATTAACTTGATTGTGGTAATCATTTCACAAGGTGTACATATATTAAAACATCATGTTGTACACCTTAAATATATATAATTTTTATTTGTGAATCATACCACAATAAAGTTGAAGAACAATAAAAAGGGACAAAATATATATCACATGAATAAAAAAACTAAAAAATAAAAAATTGCATCTCGATGATTACAATTGCATTCTTGATTTTTCAGACACAAATATTCATTTGACTGTTTACTATTTTCCAAAACAGTACAATAAATTTTAGCACTTTATCTTCATTTTTCCCTTCCCAATCTATAATTATATATATATATATTTTAGATATTTTGTATAGTTTTACTCCTAAGATTTCTTATTATTAATATTAAATAGTGAAGAAATGTTTACACTTATTTACAAAACGTTTTACATGCTTTTCTTCATTTCTAATCTTCCCTCTAAGTTTATTCTATTTTTTTCTGAGTATCCTTAATATTATCTCTTTCTGCTGGAAATACCTTGTTACTTTTGGTTTATCTAAAAATGGTTTCATTTTCTTTATTCTAAAAGCATATAAAATTAATATCACTCATGTGTAAGTCAGATAGTGGAATAAATAGAAATCCAAAACTAAATCTCACTAAAATATAATAATCTGATATATAAAAATATAGCTTTTAAATTTAGCTTGGAAATAAAAAACAAATAGTAATTGAACAACGACACTCTTTGGAAAGAGTAAAGTGAAATGCTTAACTGTATACATCACAATCGATTACACAATTAGGTGTGAAAGTAAAATCCAGTCATGAAAATCTAGAATAATAATATGGGAAGACATGTATATAATCTTAGAGATAAGAGTGGTTTTTAATTATCAACCCAAAGTAGGAGCTATTAAGAGAGAAATAAATTCAGTCAACAATAAAAGCAATTTAAGAAGTTATTCTAGGCTGGGAGCGGTGGCTCACGCCTGTAATCCCAGCACTTTGGGAGGCCTAGACCGGTGGATCACGAGGTGAGGAGTTCGAGATTAGCCTGGCCAACATAATGAAACCTCGTTTCTACTAAAAATATAAAAAATTAGCCTGGCATGGTGGCGGGCGCATGTAATCCCAGCAACTTGGGAGGCTGAGGTAGGAGAATCACTTGATGCTGGGAGGCAGAGGTTGCAGTGAGCTGATACCGTGACACTGCATTCCAGCCCAGGTGACAGTGTGAGACTCCATTACAAAAAAAAAAAAAAAAAAAAAAAGTTATTCTGTTAAAACTGATCTTACAGATCCATAGAGCCATTATCAAGTCTTTCTCTTTGAAATAGACAGAAATTTAGTGTTTTCTCAGTCAATCAACATTCCTTTAACTAGATTAGTTGTGACAAAATTTCAGGCCTTGCTCAACTCGAACCTCAGTCTCTCTATATATTTCTGAGAGTCTTCTTTCTTATTTGTTTATAAGGATTTCGTAAATGGCAATATTGAGAAGTAGAAAATTTTGGAGACTTATTTTTCATGAACCAGAACAATCTCAAAACAGCAATGCTAAACAGGAGCCAAGCCTAGAATAAAGCTGAACTTCTGGAATCAACAAGCTAGGGGAAAGTCTCCCATTAAATCAAGTATTTGAAAACTGGGAGGTCAAATCAGTGGTGAAAAAAGATTAAAGATAACAAGAGGTCTGAAAAACAAATTGACCAATTAAAATTAAAATAAAGAGGCAAGCTGGGCACAATGGCTTGCATCTGTAGTCCCAGTAACCCAGGAGGCTGAAATAAGAGGATCACTTGAGCCCAGGATTTCAAGGTTGCAATGAGCAATAATGACACCCCTGCTCTGTAGCCTTGGTGACTGAGTGAGATTCTGTCTCTGAGGAAAACAAAAAACAAAAACCAAAAAAAAAAAAAAACCACACAGATATTAAGAACATAGAAGTTTTGCTGCTGTGATGATATACTCCAACAGAGGTCTGGACTGCTTGCAGTGACTAGGGGCTGTTTCTCCAGTGGATTCTTGGGTTCTTCACATCTTCTCAACTTTGTGAAAAGATATTCATCCAAAGGTCTTATCTGTCTTCTTCCGACCTTGGATTTTGGATTAGCTTTTTCTACTTCTTGGGATTCTCTGGAGCCATATGTTCAGATATAACACAGATACAACCAAAAGAAGCAAAGGAGGCATCACAGAAGGGGCTTTGTATTCTGGGAAGGGAGACATAGAGTTGAGAGAAATACCGGAATTTATAGGACTCTACTCAAAGAGCCCTCAAATAAAGTATGGCTAGTCTTCTTTGCCTAAGACAATGAGCAGTCCAGGAAGTTATCCATTTCTTTTAGATTTTCTAGTTCATGTGCATAGAGATGTTCATAGTAGTTTTTAATGATTATTTATATTTCTGTGGGGTGAGTGATAATACCCCTTTTTCGTTTCTAACTGTTTATTTGGATCTTCTCTCTTGTCTTCTTTATTAGTGTAGCTAGTGGTCTACCTTATTAATTTTTTCACAAAACCAGTTCTTGGACTCATTAATCTTTTTTTTTTTTTTTGAGACGGAGCCTCGCTCTGTCGCCCAGGCTGGCATGCACTGGCGTGATCTCGACTCACTGCAAGCTCTGCTTCCCAGGTTCACACCATTCTCCTCCCTCAGCCTCCCAAGTAGCTGGGATAACAGGCACCCACCACCATGCCTGGCTATTTTTTTTTGTATTTTAGTAGAGACGGGGTTTCACCGTATTAGCCAGGATGGTCTCGATCTCCTGACTTTTGTGATCCACCCATCTCGGCCTCCCAAAGTGCTGGGATGACAGGTGTGAGTCACCGTGCCCGGTTGGACTCATTAATCTTTTGAATGGTATTTTGTGTTTTAGTATCCTTCAGTTAGCTCTGATCTTGTTTATTTCTTGTCTTCTGCTAGATTTGGGGTTGGTTTGCTCTTGGTTCTCTTGCTCTTTTAGTTGTGATATTAGGTTGTCAATTTGAGATCTTTAAGACTTTTTGATGTGGGCATTTAGTGTATAAATTTCTCTCTTAACACTGTCTAAGCTGTGTCCCAGAGATTCTAGTATATTGTATCTTTGTTCTCGTTAGTTTCAAATAACTACTTTATTTTTGCCTTAGTTTCATTTTTTACCCAAAAGTCATTCAGGAGCAGGTTGTTTAATTTCCAGGTAATTGCATGGTTTTCAGCTATTTTTTAGTCTTGAAATCTATATCTATTCCTCTCTGGTTTGAGAGTGATTGATATGACTTTTTTTTTTTTTTTTTTTTTTTTTTTTTTTTTTTTTTTT
>NW_016823461.1:107213-114779 GCF_001698545.2 Rhinopithecus bieti
TTTTTTTTTTTTTTTTTTTTTTTTTTTTTTTTTTTTTTTTTGCATTTGCTGAGGACTGTTTTATGCCCTCCCAAGACTGAATCAGGAAGAAATCGATGTCCTGAAGAGATCAATGATGAGCTCTAAAAATGATTCAGTAATAAATAGCCTATCAAACAAAAAAAAGCCCTGGACCATATGATTCACAATCAAATTCTATCAGATGCACAAAGAAGAGTTGGAAAAATTCCTACTGAAGCTACTCCAAAAAAATAGAGGAGGAGGGATTCAATCCCAGCTCATTTTATGAGGCCAGCATCATCCTGATACCAAAACCTGGTAGGCACACAACAACAACAACAAAAGAAAACTTCAGGCCAATATCCTTGAACATTGACGCAAAAATTTTCAATAAAATACTAGCAAACCAAATCCAACAACACATCACAAAGCTAATCCACCTCAATCACGTAGGCTTTATCCCTGAGAAGCAATGTTGGTTTAGCATACACAAATAGATAAATGTGATTCATCATGTATACAGCACTACAAACAGAAACCACATGATCATTTCAATATGTGCAAAAAAAAGATTTTGATAAAATTCAACATCACTTCATGTTAAAACCTCTCAACAAACTAGCTATTTATGGACACAACTTTAAAGTAATATGAGCCATCTGTGACCAACCCACAGCCAACATCATATAGAATGGGCAAAACCTGGAAGCATTCTTCTTGAAAACTGGCACAAGACAAGGATGCCCTCTCTCACCACTCCTATTCAGTATGGTATTGGCAGTGCTGGCCAGAGCAATCAGGCAAGAGAAGGAAATAAGGGGCATCCAAATAGGAAGACAGAAAGTCAAAGTATCCCTGTTTTCTATATCTAGAAAACACCATAGTCAAGGCCCAAAAGCTCCTTCAGCTGATAACTTCAGCAAAGTTTCAGGATATAAAATCAATGTACAAAAATAACTAGCATTCCCATACATCAACAACAGCTAAGCTGAGAGCCAAATCAGTAAGTCAATCCCATTTAGCATTGCCACAAAAAGAATAAAATACCTAAGGTTACATCTAACTAAGGAGTTTAAAGATCTCTACAATGAGAATTACAAAACACTGCTCAAAGAAATCAGAGCTGATAGAAACAAATGGAAAAACTTTCCATGTTCATGGATAAAAAGAATCAATATTGTTAAAATGGCCATACTGCCTAGAGCAATTTACACTTTCAGTGCTATTCCTATCAAACTACCAATGACATTCTTCACAGAACCAGAAAAATCTCTTTTAAAGTTCATATGGAACAACAACAACAACAAAAAAGCCCAAATAGCCTAGGAAATCCTAATAAAAATGAACAAAGCTGGAGGTATTACATTGCCCAATTACAAACCATGCCACAGGGCTATAGTAACCAAAACAGTGTGGTACTGGTAGAGAAAAGACACATAGACAAATGGAACACAATAGAGAGCCCAGAAATAAGATCCCACACCTATAACCATCTGATTTTTGACAAAGCTGATAAAAACAAGCAATGGGGAAAATATACCCTATTCAACAAGTGGCATTGGGATAACTGGCTAACCATATGTAGAAGATTGAAACCGGACCCCTTTCTATATCATATACAAAAATAAACTCAAGATGGATTAAAGACTTAAATGCAAAACCCAAACTATAAAAATGCTGGAAGACGACATAGACAATACCATTCAGGACATATGCAGGGGCAAAGATTTTGTGACAAAGATGCCAAGAGCCATTGCAGCAAAAGAAAAAATTGACAAATAGGATCTAATTGAACTAAAAAGTTTCTGCGCAGCAAAAGAAACTATCAACAGAGTAAACAAACAACCTATAGAATGGGAGAAAATTTTTGCAAACTATGCATCCAACAAAGGTCTAATATTCGGAATCTGTAAGGAACTTAAATGAATCTACAAGAACAAAACAAACAATGCCACAAAAAACTGGGTAAAGGACATGAACAGACACCATTCAAAAGAAGACATACATGCCCACCAAGCATATGAAAAAAGCTCAATGTCACTGATCATTAGAGAAATGCCAATCAAAACCACAATGAGATACCATCTCACATCACTTAAAATATCTGTAGTTAAAAAGTCAAAAAATAACAGATGCTGGTAAGGTTTTGGAGAAAAGGGAATGCTTATATACCATTGGTAGGAATACAAATTACTTCAACCATTGTGGAAAGCAATGTGGCAATTCCCTAAAGACCTAAAAACAGAAATACCATTTAACTCAACAATCCTATTACTGGATATATACCTAAAGGAATATAAATCATTCTATCACAGACACACATGCACGCATGTGCCCATTGCAGCATAATCACAATAGCAAAGACACAGAATCAACCTGAAGGTCCATCAGTTGTATACTGATAAAGAAAATGTACATATACACCGTGGAATACTATGTGGCCATAAAAAAAGAGTGAGATCATGTCCTTTGCAGGAACATGGATGGAGCCGGACACCATTATCCTTAACAAACTAATGTAAGAACAGAAAACCAAATACTACATATTATCACCTGTAAGTAGGAGCTAAATGATGACAGCACATGCACACACAATGGGAACAAAAGACACTGCAGCCTACTTGAGTTTAGAGGGTGGGAAGGGGGAGAAGAGCAGAAAAAGTAACTATTGAGTACTGGGAGATAAAATAATCTGTATGACAAACCCGTGACATGTGTTTAGCTATGTAACAAACCATCATGAGTCTTTAGCAGTTCTTTCCTCCAGTTTTATTCTTCCTTGCTCCTCTTTCCACCTATTATTCACACGTCTTTTTATAGAGTTATAATCAGCTCATTTTTAAGTCTATCAAAATGTTGATTTATGTGCCTTATGAAAGTAATTTAATGATTCTCTGTCCTTCTTTGTGATTTGGTTTTATGCAACAAGCATTTATTGTGTTCCTATATAGTAAATATAAAAACTGTACATATGTTGGAGGTAAAAAATGACAATGTAATTTTTGCCCTCAAAATAATGTGAACAATTTAGTCCCGTGGCTCCCATTTGTTAAAGACGTTCAGTTACTTCCAACAATCTGAATTGTTAATTTCTCTCTCTCTCTCTCTTTTTTTTTTTTTTTTTTTTTTTTTTTTTTTTTTGAGACAGGATCTTGCTGTGTTTCCCAGGCTGGAGTGCAGTGGTGCAAACTTTGCTCACTGCAATCTCCCCCTCCTTGGCTCAAGATATCCTTCCACCTTAGTCTCCCAAGCAGCTGGGACTACAGGCAGGTACCATCATATTCAGCTACTTTTAAAAAATTTTTTGTAGAGACGGGGTTTCTCCGTGTTGCCCAAGCTGGTCTCCAACTCCTGAGCTCCAGTGGTTCCCGCTCCAGCCTCGGGGGGGATTACAGGCGTGAGCCACTGTGTTTGGCCCAGACAATATGAATTGTTATTATTATTTTCTGATCCTGAGAGGAACTCAAGTCCTATCTTGAAAACTAATTCAGAAGGTACTAACGAGATTAGGAAGTGCCCCAAGAGAGTGCATAGAGGAGAAGGTAGAAGTAAAGCTGGATTTGCTGTGTTAGTGAAGGAATAAAATGCATCAGAGACCCGACCTTCTCAGCTTCTGATAGACCCTGAGCTGGGAGCTGCTAAGCCATCCTGCAGAGCAAGTGGGAGAAACAGAGGGCATTAGGTCAGGCTTAGCAGATTCTGCTCCTTTTTCCCTTCCCTTTTCCTCATCCACTTCCTCTTTCTGGATGGCAGGATTAGGCTTTATATTTCTCTACCATATTAGTTTGTGCACTTAAAGCAACTTTAGATAGCCTTCACTCCATGGGGAAAAGGAAAAAGTACATTTAGTGAGGTGTGGGACTGTTGGATTATTAGATGTCTTGCATTTCTCTCATTCTGTTCCTATTGAGGCCAGCTGGCTTCCCACTAGAAGAGTAACAGTTCTCCTTATACAATTCCCAGTGAAGTAGGGGCAAAAGTATTTTCATTTATTATTGTTTTCTGGGATGTAACCAGGAGCAATTTAAACTTACTGGAGTGCAATTTCTTCAACTACAAATTAGAATAATAATAACTATCTTCACAGGTCCAAGAATTAAATGTAATAATACAGAACTAAATGTAAATATACAAAGGATAAGTTCAAAATCTGGGCACATGCAGACTGCTATAAGAGAAAACATCTATCATATTATAGGTTGACCAAATGACATTAAATTATAGTGGGGAGGTAAACAGGTTGGCAGTGTATGTTAAAGTTGAACACATGCATATTTTATGACCTAGCGATTTACAGAATATATATGCAAAAATGTATAAGAATCTTCACAGCAGCAATGTATATTATAGCCAAAAGCTAGAAAGGACTCAAATATCTGTCAACTGTGGAGTCAATAAATATACTGTGGTATATACATAAAATAGAATGACATTCAGCAATGAAAAATCAACTACAGTCATACACTAGCATGAATGCAATTCACAAACATAGTATTCAATAAAGTCAGACATAAGCAACACAGTATAATTCAATGTATACACACTTTTGAAAAAAGGGACATGAGTCAGTCATGATAGAAATGAATTATATCAGGATAATTATTAACTTTGGAGGCAAGGGAATGTAAAGAGTGAACATTTGTTTACTCTTTAATTTCCTATCTTATTAGCTGTTACATGGGTGTGTTCACCTCCCAAAAGTTAATTCGGCTGTGCATGTATAATTTGTGTACTTTTATATATGCTTGCTATACTTAAAATATTAAAATAAAAACTAAACTTAGAAACTAAACTACTCAAATTTCTAACCACTATTATTTCATACCCTGCAATAACTTCTAACTAGTTCTCTCTGTTTTCCTATTTGTGCCTTGCAACATGGGATAATAGGTTCTGGCATGAGACAGCCTGGGTTCTACTCTCAGGTCCATAAGTTAATAGCTTTGTTTTGAGGATAAGTTACCTCTCTATGCCTTACATTCCCAAACAATAAATTAAGAGCTATAATGAAATCTATTTTATACATTTCTTATAATGAGTAAATTAACATAAATTCCTTAGAAAATGACAAACCAAATAAGTTCCCAGTAAATTATTAACTTTTTATCATGATGATCATGGTGATATTAATAATAAAACTAAAATTATAACTTTTTTATTTACCTGTAGCCACAGTCAGCTTCCCAAAGACAGATATGATTATGCCTCACCTTTTTATGATCTAATAGCTACTGATTTCTTCACGCTGACTTTTACCATGGAACCTGGACATAGGTGTTGCACACACTATGATCTCTAAAACATAAATAAATAAATAAAACAGAAAAAAAAAACCAATAAAATGGCTATGAAGGATTGAGTGAATATATTATGTGCTATGGCACCAGTGGTCTCTCTGGGTATTATACACTTGCCCCATTCTAGGACAATGGTTCCTTCTGATTAGTTACCATTTCCAGTCTGAGAGACATGCCTGGGTCACACCTGATTTGTAAGGCCATGGAGATGGAGACACTCTTATTTCCAAAAGTACATAGCTCTGGTAGCTTAGATAATAAACCTTTGTCACCTCTGGAGAATTCTAAAAATCTACAGATTTAGAAATTCTAGGAATCTAAGAAATTACAATTTTAGATTTACTGCAATTTCACAATATAACAATAACCAATAAACACTGACATTTTATTTACATAAATAAAAGGTGAGTTTGTTACACAATTTAAAAATCTAGGGTGGAAAGCCACAGCAAAGACAACCTCTTGGCACTGTATTTATCACAATGGATGAGACCTGCATAGAGAAAGCAAAGTGGTCATGTTAGTCACTGATTGCCTCAAATAATCCCTGCGGGAATGTCTACTCTTTTGTATTCCACCAGCTTTTCTCCCAGTAACAGCACATCTTAGCAATAATATCCTGATGAGTTTCTATAACCAAAAAAAATTCCCCTCCTAAGATACAGTATCTTTGTGGTTGCATCTCCAGCCATCCCTCATTTGGTTGAGGTTAGAGTTTCAATCGGTGGGTTGAATTTTTCCCTAAACAAACTTGCCATGTTAAGATCAAGGCCAGCATTACTCTTCACACAAGGTACTGCACTAAGACCCCCATTCTTGTGGCAGTGGGAGGGCTCATAGGCAAGTCATGTCATGCAGAGACCATTTCATCATCCCTTCTTTTCTTTGGGGACTTGGGTCTCTCTGGTTGTATAGGAGATTTGGGCAGGCATTTGAATCCTTCACTGCTAGTTATCCTGGACTCTGTGGTGTACAGTATCCACCTCTCCTATGTTCTGAAGTCAGAATGACCTTCTCGTAACCAGTTGTCTGGGCCCAGGCTCCATTATTAATACAGTCATGGTCTCCTCTGTTGGGGATGAAGTAGGCAAATTTGAGGCACTAATTTACTTCTCCTCACATTCTTTTCTTGAACAGAAAGATAGGACTGGAAATTAATACCAGTATATCAATTCAAAATTGTAGTATTAACATTCAATCAGGCATAAATAATTATGGTAATGTGAATTTCAATAAATAAATTTTAGTTCTAATGTAAGTGTAACTCTGTAATATTCATAATTTTTCTGAAGGCTTCACTAATTTGATATGGCATTACTTTTTTATTGCTGCCAAAACTATTCTTATTCCACTACGTGGTGATGCAAAAGTGGGAGAAGTTCTGGAGATGGTGATTATAAATAGCTTCCCTGAAGCCATAGTAACCCCTTGGAGAAAAATTCGACCTGGAGTCTAGCAGCCTAAGTATAGGTACTCGATTTCTTGCAAAGTCTTTACAATTTCCTGGGCCGGGCGCAGTGGCTCATGCCTGTAATCCCAGCACTTTGGGAGGTCGAGGCGGGCAGATCACGAGGTCAGGAGATCGAGACCATCCTGGCTAACACGGTGAAACCCCGTCTCAACTAAAAAATAGAAAAAATTAGATGGGTGTGGTGGCAGGCGCCTGTCGTCCCAGCTACTCAGGAGGCTGAGGCAGGTGAATGGCGTGAACTGGGCAGGCGGAGCTTGCAGTGAGCCGAGATAGCGCCACTGCACTCCAGCCTGGGTGGCAGAGCGAGACCCCGTCTCAAAAAAAAAGTCTTTACAACTTCCTTTATCAAAAAAAATAAGGGTATTGAAGTAGAATTCTAGAATTTTCAGAGGATAACTTAAAATACGTGTAATATTTTAGTTATTTATCCTCATACATTTAACTGTTCGTTTTAATATATTTAAGGATGAATTTTTTAAAAATTGGTTTCATAAGAAGAGATAATAGAAAGATGATTCCATAAGCTGATTGAGAGTGTATGGGAGGGATGGGAAGGGAAAGAAGTTGATCTTCAGTTAGACTAGAGGAATAGGTTTTAATGATCTCTCATACTGCATAGTGAACACAGTTAATAATGTATTATGTGTTTAAAATTGCTAAAAGTAAATATTTTATGTTCTCACCCCAAAAAAAGTTGGAAGGTGATTCATATGCTAATTAGCTTGATAGACTCTCTCTACAATGTACACATAGATCAAACATCACATTGCATCCCATAATATAAAATATTATATATTT
>NW_016823461.1:116260-132571 GCF_001698545.2 Rhinopithecus bieti
TATATTTTATACTTACATAAATATACAATACATAATAAATATATAGTATATAATACTATATATAGTATATAATAAATATATCATATATTATATATTTGTATCTATATATGTTTTTAAAGTGATTCCTCTAATTAGGTCATAACTATTCAGGTAAACTGGAAATTTAAGCCTACTTCAGTTTTGTGGTACATAGGTTCTCTCTGAACTAGCATATTTCGAATCGTTAAACAGCCAATTCTTTGGACAAGTCTCACAGAATGTTCTTATCTCTTCAGCCATCCCAAGACTCTTGAGGGCCTGACCTCGCTTAAGCTAAAGCAGATCTGCCTCATGCGCCACTGAGGTAGGGAGGGAAGAAAGTTTAATGAACTACTTCTGACCCCTAGTGGTGTCCAGAAAAGACTGTTAGAGGAATGACCTTTAAAGGATAGACATACAATTTTTTTGTCCAAGGCAGGACATGTGTGGGTGTCTTTCAGTAATTATGTTCTAAGAACAGCAAAAACTCCACTGCCTTGGCAAATAGGAGTGTTTTAGTTCTATATAATAATAAAGAAACTGTCTTTTAAACACAATATGCTTTCTCTATGTCTTTGGGGTGAATGATGACTACTGATCATTACTCTCTCTTAAAGTAAGCAAGTAATCACACAGGGAATTATTCCAAAAAGACAGAAAAAAAAGAGATTTCTGTACATATAGGTCAGTTTTAATCAGAGGGTGTCAGAAAAGACTCCTAAAAGAATGACCTGGTTATTATAATCACAGACTTACTTTCCAAGTCAACCTTCCAGACAGTGCTCAGAGGGGATACCAAAATCCTATTATTTCTCCAGACTCAAATTCACTGCTATTTGTCGTCTCTATTTATTTTATTCTAGGCATTGTTCTAGTTGCTGGGGACTCAGAGAAAGATACCATACACTGACTCTCAGATAGCATAACACAACATGATATCTTGAAAAACTGTAAATCCTTTGTTTTTTAAATACAGGTGGAGTATTTGGCACACTTGACATACTGATGTTGTTTTTCTTTAAATCTTCATTTATTTACTTCATCGAAACAATGTTCTTTCATCCTACCTCTTAAAACATATTTTTAAAAATTCTCCAACATGTATTTTGCTCTTGTAATCCCCAAATGTGGATAGTCTCCATGGTGGCAACGTGGATAATACTGTTCCCCATCTAGATTATCTCATTTCTTCTGTAGCTAGTCTGAAGAAACCTGAATGAAAGTAGATTTTTAACCTTTGTAGCTACTCTGAAGCCTTTGTAGCTAGTTTGAAGAAACCTACATGAAAGTAGGTTTTTTTTTTGTTTGTTTGTTTGTTTGTTTGTTTGTTTTTTCTTTGGTTCGGAGTCTTGCTCTGTCGTCCAGATTGGAGTGCAATGGCGCGATCTTGGCTCACTGCAACCTCCGCCTCCCAGGTTCACGCCATTCTCCTGCCTCAGTCTCCCAAGTAACTGGGATTACAGGTGCACACCGCCATGCCCAGCTAATTTTTTTGTATTTTAGTAGTGACATGGTTTCACCATTTTGCTCGGGCTGATCTCGAACTCCTGAGCTCAGCCAATCCACCTGCCTCAGCCTCCCAAAGTGCCAGGATTACAGGCATGAGCCACCAAGCCCAGCCAAAAGTAGATACTTTTAACACATACTTACATTAACAGAATATTAAATCTATTGTGATCAATCCCAGATCCTTGACTGTATGTCTGAGTCAGGCTGGAAATGAGAGAAATCATGTTTGAGATCTGAGTGTTGTATTCAAGGTCAGCAAGATCCCTGGAGCAGCACCTATTTTGTAAACCATTCACACCTGGTATATGATGACTCAGTTGGTGGCCCAAGGTCAGAAAAGACCAAATGTACACAGATGATTTTACACACACTTTGATAGGAGTGTTCACATTCATATTATCTTTATATCTCTGTGATTGTATAGCTCTTATTTCATAGAATAATTAATTAATTAAAAATTATTTGATAAATGCTGATTCTATGCTAAACCTTATTTTTCATATCCTTGAGCAAAAAACAGATAAGGTTCCTAATCTTCTACAGCCTTTAATGAATCTAATGGAAATTCACTGTGTAAGTGGTATAAATATAAACCAGCATACTGTGATGAGAGTAACTTAGTTAAGGGGGTTGAAGAAATGAGACAATCTAGATGGGGAGCAGTATTAGAAAAATCCCCCTGAGGAAGCAATCATTTTAACGCAAAAGTTAATGGTGAAAGGAGTTTCTGTGCAAATACTTGGGGTAGATAATTCGGAGCACAGAGAAGACCATGGGCAAAGATCCTGAGACATGCATGTACTTAACTTGTTTTGAGGAAGAAAAAGACACTTAAATATTAAGGAGTGTAGGTAGTAGTGGTCTAAAGGTGTAATAGAAGAGGCAGGTGAGCCACGTTATACAAGGCTTTTTGACTATGATAAAGAATTTGTATTTTACATTAAGAGCAATGGGTAAGTGACCATTAAAGAATTTTTTTCAACAAAGGCTTGTGTGATTTAGTAGATGTTTGTAGAAAAGCAATTTGGTTTCCCTGGAGATAATACATTTTTTAGAGGACAAACAGATAAATCATGATATTAGCCAGTGATAATATTAAATTATTATTAATTTAATAAATTATCACAGTAGCCAGGGAACCAATGATATTATAAACCAAGATGGGCAATGTGTAAAAGTGGGTATATCTGGGATGCGTTTCTGGTGGAAATGATAGAAATTGATGAAAGATTTGATGGAGAGAGGAAAGAGAGGGAAAGACAGAAATAAAAATTTTTTAAATGAATCAAGACTTGTCTTATGCAGTTGTGTTATTGGTGGAGTCACTTTATGATATTAGGAGAAAAGGGACAGAAAATAGAGTTTTTTGGGGAAATAAAGTACTTTATTGGCATCATTCTTATTTTAAGATTAAACACTCAGATGAATATATCAAATAGGCGGTTGTATTCATGAATTTGAGCTCTCAGGAGGGGTCAGGAATTAGAGGTGCAAATGTTAGTCTAGAAGAGTAAGAAAACGTTGATGTAGTCTGCACTTTAAGGAACTTACAATTTAGTTTGTAACAGAGATATTAGTTAAATATTTAGTTTAAATATTAGTTAAATATTTAGCTAATAAATACAAAATTGTGTTTTATTTAAAATTAAAACGTGATACCAAAATAATAGATACATGGATAAATTTGTCTTAAGTGACTTCTTGAAAAGTGGTTGTTGAGTTGCAAGATCGTTTTAAAAAGTGTAGGAAGAAATTGAGGAAAAGATGATGAATATTTTAGGCAGATAGAACATCTGGAGAAAAATCTTATGAAAGAAGAGAAATTGGATTTAGAGAAATGAAAGAAGATATGTATTCAAAAGACTGAAAAATCCTCTGCAAGCAATGAAGAAACTTCAAGCATTCCATGGAGAAAAAAGTATTAAAAATAGTGAGCTAAGTTGTTCAATGCTGAGAAGGAGTCAGGACAAGAAAAAACAATGGTTAGACTGCTAGAAGACATCAGTGTATTATAGAGAGTACACTGAGAAGAAAGTCTGGGGAACTGTGTTGTGAGGCTAGTAAGACAAAGCTGAAAAGTAGGACATAAAGGGCGGCCCAAATCTGAAGTTACTTTAACATCTTGAAGTTACTCAATCAAACATGAAAATAAGTATGGACTTTTGAACATCTGTTTACATTATTAGAGCTTTAAAAAAATTATGATGATTCTCAGGTCTGGAACTTAAAGCAGGCAAACAATGTAAAGAAGAAGCCAATTGATTCTGCTACCATGAGACTTTTGAAATTATAAGCTTAGTTGTTTGAGCCTGGATTTGTGATCTGTAGAATTGCAGGTTCTAAGAAATAAAACACAATTGGTCAATACATTGAATAAATGTATATCGAATAAACACTTAATCAACTCATAAACTGAATAAATAAAGGAATGGGAAGCACTGAGCTGCTATCAAAGGCTCCATGTCTTCAATCTAATTCTCTACATCACAAAGGCACAAATGAGTTGAACATCTCAAGAGGCCAGAGCTCCAGTGAGAAATCATTTACCCAAGGTTTCATGCATAAATATTCCTGTCTGCTTATCACCCAGGTAGAAAAAGTAATTGCTGACTATGTCATTTGGAGGGGGAGAAAACAGGAGTATTTTCACTAAATACTATTTGGAGAAAAAATGTACTTGGAGACAGCACAAAATGAAAAATGATGGAAAAGTGACTAATGGACTTAATGTTTAAAGCCCAAAGATTACTCTTCATTTCGAATGTTTAATGAATTGGAGAGAAGAAAATAATTTTTTGAGAACCTCGGCTCTTTACTGGTATAAAATTTTTACCACTATCCCTGGGAAAATGTCTAAGCAACATATATTTTTTTTTAAAACTAGCTTTCTCCTTTTACTAATCTCTTCCTTATTTGTTTTTACATACAGCTTCTAAGGATATGTTCACCTCCAGACAGTGAAAAAATAATGACTTTTAAATGACATCAAAAGAAGACCATTTTCTCAAAGGCGATGGATACTATGCCTCAGAGAAACAGAATTACTCAGCTCTATCTTTTAAGTTAGTAATTTTAGGCTATCTCGTTTACTTAGAAATTTCATTTTATTCAGCTAAAATTGAAACATTTCCTTTGAAAAAACACTCTCACATGTATCTCAGTTCCAGAATGATTACTTCAGTAAGCCCTAGAACAAATTCTTCCTTTCTTCTCACTGGATTTTCTGGCATGGAGCAGCAATACCCCTGGTTCTCCATCCCCTTCTCCTCTATCTATGCCATGGTGCTTTTGGGAAATTGCATGGTTCTCCATGTGATATGGACTGAGCCAAGCCTGCACCAGCCCATGTTTTACTTCCTGTCCATGCTGGCCCTCACTGACCTGTGCATGAGGCTGTCCACTGTGTACACAGTGCTGGGGATCCTGTGGGGATCATTCGAGAGATCAGCTTGGATTTCTGCATTACCCAGTCCTATTTCATCCATGGTCTGTCCTTCATCGAGTCCTCTGTCCTCCTTGCTATGGCCTTTGACCGGTACATTGCAATTTGCAATCCACTGCGTTATTCCTCCATCCTGACTAATTCCAGAATTAGCAAAATTGGGCTTACTATAATAGGTAGGAGTTTTTTCTTTATCATACCCCCCCATCATCCATCTGAAATTTTTTAATTACTGTCATTTCCACATCCTTTCTCACTCTTTCTGCCTGCACCAGGATCTTCTCCGCTTAGCTTGTTCAGACATCCGATTCAATAGTTACTATGCCCTGATGCTGGTTATTTGCATACTGTTGTTGGATGCTATACTCATCCTTTTCTCCTACATTCTGATTTTTAAGTAAGTCCTTGCAGTTGCCTCTCTGGAAGAGCGGCATAAATTATTTCAGACTTGCATCTCCCACGTCTGTGCTGTCCTTGAGTTCTACATGCCTATCATTAGCCTCACAATGGTGCACCATTTTGGCAAGTACCTTTCCCCTGTGGCCCACGTTCTCATTGGCAACATCTACATCCTTTTCCCACCTTTAATGAATCCCATCATCTACAGTGTCAAGACCCAACAGATTCATACCAGAATGCTTAGACTCTTTTCTCTGAAAAGATATTGAGAGATATTGAAATTTATTGCCTAAAAAAAAAAAGAAAGAAAAGCAGCAACAATAATGAACAAAAATCAGTGCCACAAAAAAGAAAAAAAAATATTAAAATTAAAGATTTACTCTGAGTCCATGATAAATGACTTTAAAAATATTCAAATATAGTCAGAGAATCAACAAACAAGTTCCATTGTATCAACCTGGACACATGTAGGTCACTCTATCAGCCTGACCATATTTAAGAAGAGGAAAAAATTGTTTATTTGCCTCAAATATACTTTTGAGCATTTCCTTTGCTGTAAAACAAAGCTAGATTAAAAGTCTAGGTTTTCAAGTTTCGAAGTAGGTAACTTGAAGTTTCTTTCATTCTCTGAGGTTTACTTAATCAACCTTCAAAATGGAGAATATAGCCAACTCACAGGAATGTTGTGATATCTGTATGGACCAGAATTGTCCAAGGGAACTTTTCTAAACTGATGGAGATGTTCTATGAAATACCATAAAATGACTAAAGTGGAATATATGGCTCCTGTGCGCTTGAAATAATGGTAGTGTAATTGAACAACTGCATTTACAATTTCAGTTACTTTAAGTTAATTCATATTGAAATGTTTAATGTGCTTGTATTGGACAGTTCAGTTCAGCAGCCACTGTATTGGACAGGGAAGCTATGGTTTATAAAGATGACACAAAGAAATACGACTTTGGATTCAACTTCTACTATGTCTAATTTAAATTAGAATCCTTATTTTTTAGATTTTGTATGTGGACTCCACTGCTACAAGGCTGGAAGTAGATTTTGCTCTGGATCTTTTGCTTTTATATCTAAAGTGGGGGATCTTCTGAACAGATGAGGCTGTCTGCTAATGACTTATTCTGAGTTTAAAAGAAAAAAGAAGAGAACATAAAGGGGTTCTTTTCTAAGTAAGTTAGTGCAGCTTTCCAAAGAAGGAAAGAAAGGAAGAAAATCAGGTACAGAACTATGCATGGATAAAAAGAAAATAATTGTTTTAATCTTCCTATATTCTATTAGGTATGTAAGGAGGTAAGTGTTAAAATTGGACAAATTAATGCATAAGAGTCATTTTACACCAAAAAGCAAATATTTCTTTTATTTTAGATATCAGCTGGAACTTAACTAGATTTGTCTTCCTGTAGTTATGCCTTCCTTTCCATTCACTTTGAACTTCATTCAATAACATAGCCTCTGTCTACTTATTTGACTCAGAGGGAAACAAAAATACAGGTTTTGGTTTCTAATAGCTTAAGCCTCAAAGTGAGGAAATTGTTTCTGGACAGAGTAAAGTATCTAATTAGAAAGATAAGTGTAAAATTACTCCTAGAACAATAAATTAAGTCTTCTGGGTTACAATATAAGGTTAATCTGAAGGATAAAGGAGTGAATTTCCTGATGTCAAAGAGGCTCTAGTGTGTCTTCTGGTATAGCTATCAGAGCTGAAAATTGTGAGGTAGGTTCTAGAGGGGAAAATCTCTCTCTCTCTCTCTCTCTCTCTCCTCTCTCTCTCTATATATATATATAATATAATAGTTATTATATATATTACTATCATAATGCATAGTAGACGCCAAGGCAGGCGGATCACGAGGTTAGGAGATTGAGACCATCCTGGCCAACAACGGTGAAACCCCGCCTCTCACTAAGAAAAAACACAAAAAATTAGCTCGGGCATGGTGGTGGGGAGCCTGTAGTCCCCAACTACTGCGGGAGGCTGAGGCAGGAGGAGTGGCGTGAACCTGTGGAGGAGGAGCTTGCAGTGAGCCGAGATCACGCCACTGCTCTCCAGCCCTGGGGTGACAAGTGAGACTCTGTCTCAAAAGAAGAAAAGAAAAAAGAAAAGTTGATATGAATGTCAGGTGGTAGTACTGCTTCAGGTTCCCTAAATGACATTAAATGTCTGCATGGTCCCTCCCTGGCAAGACTGGAAATGTGGCCAATCTGACAAGATTTCCTACTGCCCCAGTTTTACAATGAAAAGAGAAGTTAGCTGGCTGAATCTGTAGGGTCACGTGAATGTCTCATAGATTTCTCGAAATGGCCAAAGAGCCTTCCCTCTAATGGTTTGAAAGTGAACTGAGGCATCCATCTCCCATACACCGGAGAGCTCGACCCAACACTGGGGAAAGCAGAGAATTCTTCAGT
This sequence comes from Rhinopithecus bieti, assembly GCF_001698545.2. NCBI lineage: Eukaryota > Metazoa > Chordata > Mammalia > Primates > Cercopithecidae > Rhinopithecus > Rhinopithecus bieti. The sequence goes on from NW_016823461.1 coordinate 124,047, forward strand.
AACCTGACGCAGTACGTTCCCACCAGCGCAGTCATGGGGAAGCTCAGAATGAATTTATAATTTATTATTTGAACAATATTATATGTCTGACACAACTAAGTTGTTGGTTGAGAGTTATTTTAACAAGGGAGAGTAGGAAGCTCGTCTGAAGACTTCATACTATGAGTGTTTGTGCTTCAGATTAGGCAACCTATAGAATGTGAACAAAATAGTTTGAAATAATGGCCATGACAAAACAGGTGATTAAAAAAAAACCTGAGTATCCTCAGAAATCATTGCTTATTTTAGAGCTATATAATTGTACTATGATGAGAAGATTTATGAAGAACTCAGATCTTTAAAATTCAGCCCAAAGGGAGGAAATCAGTTAAAAAAAAAAAAAAAAAGAGTAAATGAAAGCAATGAAAGTAAAACTTTATATGATTACCGGGGCTTTATATGGAAAGAAACAGGTTAAGAACACTTAGTAGTTTAGATTGTTTTGCAAAGGCCACTATCTGGAAGCCAATTACTTAAAAAAATAACTACACTTCTCATGGGGAGAAAAGGCAATTTCAGAGAATCAGCCCCAGGTCCTGAAAGTGAAGAGCATCCTGGAACATCACAGGTGTTTAAAACACTGTCTGGTATATGTAACTTTTTAAGAAGCCAGTGGAACATTTTTCCATTGTATCTCAAAAACCAGCCTTCTAAGGAAGCTTGTTTTCCATGAATTAGCAACAGCAGCTGAAAACTTGTTGATGTGGTAGCTCTGCAGAGACAGTGGGAAGTGGTTACCAGATTCTTGGTAAAGGCTGCAAAGGCTACTATCCAGTGGTCACTGAGAAACCTACAAAAAGAGCCACAGTGATGTTAGGGAAAACCACAGTTTCTTCTTTTGCTTTTTTTTTTTTTTTTTTTTAATAGTTTAGACTATCATATCCTTGTAACTGCTCCCTTAAATGAAGTCACAGTTATTATAATAAGGAGAAAAGAAAAAGATATTGCCGAGAACAAGGTGACAAAAGTAGGATTCAGAAAATCAGAAAGTCTAGTCCATTCAGTTTCTATTCATTTAACTCTTACACCAAAAAGCTAAGGTCTAGTGGGAGAAATCAGTGATTCTTAGAAGTGAGAGGACATGGTTCAGGATTAGAAATATGTTTTTAGTAAAAATGATCTGTTGATAATAAATCCACAGGCAGATGTTCACTGTATACCAGCAGTCCTCAATGTTTTTGGTACCAGGGACTGGTTTTGTGGAAGACAAGGTGCAAGAAGGGATGGTTTTGGGATGAAACTGTTCCACCTCAGAGCATTAGGCATTAGATTCTCATAAGAAGCACACAACCTAGATCCCTTGCATATGCAATTCACAATAGGGTTCACAACTCTATAAGAATCTAATGCTGCCACACCACTGTGGATCTGACAGGAGGAGGAGCTCAGGCAGTAATGCTTGCTCACCCTCCTGCTGTGAGACCAGGTTCCTAGAAGACCACGGACCAGTACTGGTAAGCGGCCAGGACTGCTCTACACTATGCCTCCCTATTTTCCTAGGCTTATCAAAATCTTATTGTTAAATAGACTTAAGAGATGTTCTACTTGAGGCTGTGTCTGCATTCCCTTGGATATTTGTGACCATTACTTGCAGAAGAGAATTGCTAGAGTAGTAAATAGAAGCCTTCAGATGAAGGAAATAAAAATAGTACCTTTTCCCAGAAGTCTCTTGCAGAAACTTAAAAAATAATGCCAACCCAGCCAAGAACACCCCTGCAGTAGGAATTGATGTCCTAAAGCTTTTCCAGTAAAAGTGTGGTTTCTGCCCTTGCAGTCTTGGCACCGTGTAATAACACATAGAAAATGCAGGCTTTCAAGTTCCAGCCAGTAGTGATGAATCAGAATCAGTGTTTAGCTTTTGAGATGCTGGTAATGTTCTCTTTCTTGGTCTGAGTGTTTGTTAAAAGCTTTTGCTAATTTTGTGTCATTTATCAAACTATTTTCATTTATGTATTTTTCTGTACTGAATAATAAAATATAAATTTAAGAAATATGAGTGAAAGTATCAATTTACGTATAAACCTGGCAGATTGAATATGTGTTCATTTCTGCTACTTTCTCTAATCCGCTAAAACTACAGATGTACACAGAGACATTGTGAAGAAAATAATAGCAGTGTATGTACAAACAAATTGATAAATATATATATTTAAATATTTTTTTTAAGAAACAGAACAGGATAGATTAATCTGAAATCTATATGTCTACAGAAAAGGATACCAATGAGAAAAAACATTATCTGCAAATAATAGTTTCTGGAAAAACACAGGAATTACTTATAAAGCATTTGTGAGGGGTAGGGCTGAAAATGGTAGAAAAGGTGAACACCTGTTTAAGGTTACCTAAAAGATAGCCAGGTACTAATTTCTCTTTAGTTCTGGCAAAATGATTAGTGTCTGTAGTAACGAAATCAATGATGATCCAGACATTTGGAAATTCAGTGCAAAGGATGCTAGGAACAAGATGTTAATATATGAAACAGAGAGATTATGCAAAAGAATACATATTGAATGCTGACAAACTGTCTCAAGAGAAAGGACTAATAGATATTGGCATTTGAGTATTCGCTTACTGGATTAGCTAGGCTTCTTTCTGATCAGCCTTCAAAGTAACTAGCCAGGTACCTAACGTTCATGGCCAGATACCATGTTCATAGAAATCGCCACTATATTCTTAGTTCTTCATGATGAAATATGGAAGGACAGCCAAAGATTATCAGGAATGCAATTAAGTCCACCAACACAAAAATTGCATACCTAGAATCAATTTTAATAAGGAAAACTTACTTGAAGGAGCACAGCTTATTCAGGGCAGAAAATAAAATTTAATAATAAAATAAGTATGTAATACATTTTCTTAATGAAATAACTACTCATTTTAGATCCTTGATATAAGAACAGAATAGTATTAATAATAAATAGAGGACATGATAAATATTGGTAAATTAAACAAAAATATGAGAGATGAAGTAGCCAATAAGGGGTACAGGAAGTAGATGTAAGAATGCAGAGAAAAAGGACAAAGGAATAAATATGGGGGACATGAAGGAAAAAATAGGGTGAAGTCAGGAACTCCAACATCTTACTGGAGTTTAGGAGAGAGTGAAAATAGAACATGTAGAAGGAACTTATTAGAGATCAATACAAGACATTTTTTCTGAACAAAAGAACATAGCAGTTGAAATTGAGAGTATCCACAAAATACCCAGAACAAAATAAAATAAAATAAAAATTCATAGTAAGTTAAGAGAATGAAAAAAACAAGCCATAGACTAAGAATATATTTGCAAAACATATTAGCTGATAAAGTACTTGTATACAAATTATACAAAGAACTTTTAAAATTCAACAATAAAAAACAAACAAACCAATTACAGAGTGGGCAAAAGATCTGAACACTTTACCGAAGAAGATATATAGATTGCAACAAGCACATGAAAATATACTTAATAACACCTGTCATTAAGAAACTGCACATTAAAACAAGAAGATACCAACCTCTACACACATATTAGAAGGCCAAATTCCAAAGTACTGACATCCACCAAACACTGGCAAGTAAGTGGAGCAACAGGAACTCTCGCTTATTGCTGGTAGGAATGAAAAATAGAGCATCCAAATTGGAAGACAGTTTACAGTTTCTTACAAAACTAAGCATAGTCTTTTCATGTGACCCAAGAATCACACTTCTATGTATTTACCCAAATGAGTTGAAAATTTATGTCCACACACAGACATGAACTAACCAAGGCTTATAGGAACTTTATTCATAATTGCCAAAAGTTGAAAGCAACCAAGATGAATGGATACACTAACTGTGGAACATCCATAGGATAGAATATTGTTCAGTGATTTAAATAAAGGTCTATCAAGCTGTGAAAAGACATAAAGAACTTTAACTGCATATTGCTTAATTCATTTTCTTTAGTTATAGTCATCATTCTCTACCTATTACTCCATTAACCTATTTTATCTTGCTGTTGAGAAACTTCCATTCCTATAGTCTTTCATATCTTTCTGTTCTGATCATTATTCCTCAAACAAATGTAGATATTCAATAATAGACAAATAGTGAATAAAGTATGGTACATTCTTTGACTTAGTTTCAGGTAGCTGTTACATAAAATGAAATAGATTAATATTTAATAACAGGTAATGTTATGATTTATTTAAAAAAAGATAATAAAGAAAACATTTAGTATCTTCCCATGGAAATAACACACTTAGATACAGGTTTCATGTCATTTTGGACATGAGTAAAGAGGAGTAAAATGATTAATTCCCAAACCTTGATCCCATTGAATATCAAAGAAAAGAAGAAGAAAAGATTATTAATGGTGGCATTACATATCATTTATTGTTGGATGTGTTGTTGGCATTGTATTGTCCTGTTTTCACACTGCTGTAAAAAAAAAATACCTGAAACTGGATAATTTATAAAGAACAGAGGTTTAATTGGCTCACAGTTCTGCAGGCTGTACAGGAAGCATGGCAGCACCTGCTCAGCTTCTAGGGACACCTCAAGAAACTTACAATCATGGCAGAAGACAAAGCAGGAGCAGGAATCTTCACATGGCCAGGGCAGGGAGAAGCAGGGTAGGAGGTGCTACACACTTTTAAACAACCAGCCTCATGAGAACTCACTCACTATACAGTACCAAGGGGGGTGGTACTAATTCGCTGATGAGAACTCTGACATCATGATTGAATGACCTCCCACCAGGCCCCATCTCCAACACTGGCGATTATAATTGAACATGATATTTGGGTGGTGACACAGATCCAAACCATATCCTTCCACCTCTGGTCCCTTCCAAATCTCATGTTCTTCTCACATTGCAAAATACAATTATTACTTCCCAATAGTCCTACAAAGTCTTAACTCATTCCAGCATTAATTTGAAAGCCCAAAGTGTCATCCAAGACAAGGCAAATCCCTTCAACCAATGAGCCTGTAAAATCAAAAACAAGTTAGTTACTTCCAAGACATAATGGAGGTACAGGCACTGGGTGCAAATTCCTATTCCAAAAGAGAGAAATGCACTAAAAGAAAGGGGCTAAAGGTCCCACACAAGCAGAAGACCCAGCAGGGCATTCATTACACCTTGATGTGGTTTGGCAGTTTTCCCACTCAAATTTCATCTTGAATAGTAGGTCCCATAATCCCTTCCTGTCGTGGAAGGGACCCACTGGAGGTAACTGAATCATGGGGGTGGGTTTTCACATGCTGTTCTCATGATAATGAATAAGTCTCACAAGACTTGATGGTTTTATAAAGGGCATTTCCCTTGCACATGCTCTCTTGCCTGCCAGCATGTCAGATGTACCTTTGCTCCTCCTTCACCTTCCACCATGATTGTGAGGCTTCCTCAGCGATGTGGATCTATGAGTCCATTAAACCTCTTTTACTTTAAAAATTATCCAGTCTTGGGTATTTCTTCATGGGAGTTTAAAATGGACAAATACACACCTTAAAACTCCAAATAATCTCCTTTGACCCCATGTCTCACATCAGGGATACACTAATGCAAATGTGGGCTCCCAAGGCCTTGGGCAGTTCCACCCCTATGGCTTTGCACAGTTTAGCCTATGCTGTTGCTCTCAAGAGCTTGCACCGAGTGTCTGCAGCTTTTCTAGGTGTGTGGTGCAAGCTGTCAGTGGATCTACCATTCTGGGGTCTGGAGGACGGTGGCCCTTTTCTCATAGCTCTCCTAGGCAGTGCCCTAGTGAGGACTCTGTGAGGGGATTCCAACCTCATATGTTTCCTCCACATTTCCCTATTAGCAGTTCTTCATTAGGGTTCTGTCCCTGCAGCAGGCTTCTACCTGAACACTCAGGCTTTTCCACACATCCTTTGAAATCTAAGTGGAGGCTCACAAGCCTCAACTTTTGACCTTTGCACACTCACAGATTTAACATCACATGGAAGCCTCCAAAGCTTATGTCTTGCACCCTCTGAAGCAGTGGCCCTAGCTGTTCCTGGGCCCCTTTGAGCCACTACTGGTGCTGGAGCAGCCAGGATGCAAGGAACAGTGTCCTGAGGGTTGCTCATGGCTGCAGGGTCCTGAGTCTGACCCACAAAATAATTCAGTCCACCTGGGCCACAGGGCCTGTGATGTGAGGGGCTGCTAAAAGGGTCTCTGAAATGTCTTCGAGGCATTCTGCCCTCTGTTTTGGCTATCAGAACTTGGCTCCTCTTCATTTATGCAAATTTCTACAGCTTACTTGAATTCCGCTTTGAAAATGAGCTTTTGTTTTCTACCACATTGCCAGGCAGATAATTTTCCAAACTTTTATGCTCTGCTTCCCTTTTAAATATAACTTCCAATTTTACATAATTTATTTGCTCACACATATGAGTGTAGGTTGTTAGAAGCAGCCAGGCCACATCTTGAACACCTTGCTGCTTAGAAACTTCTGTCACATAACTTAAATAACATTGTCAAGTTCAAATTTCCACAGATTCTCTATGGTAGGGGCACAGTGCAGCCAACCTCTTTGCTAACGCATAGAAAAAGTGACCTTTGATCCAGTTCCCAATAAATTATTCATTTCCATCTGAGATTTCCTCAGCCTGGACTTCTTTGTTCATATCACTATCAGAATTTTGGTCACAACCATTCAACAAGTTTCTAGGAAGTTCCAAATTCTTCCTCATCTCCCTGTCTTCTTCTTAGTCATCTATACTCTTCCAACTTCTGCCTGTTATCCAATGCCAAAGTTGCTTCCACATTTTCAAGTATCTTTACAGCAGCACTCCACTCTTGGTACCAATTTTCTGCATTGGTCCATTCTCATATTGCTATAAGGAAATACCTGAGACTGGGTAAGTTGTGAGGAACAGAGGTTTAATTGGCTCACAGTTCTAAAGGCTGTACAGGAAGCATGGCAACATCTGCTCAGCTTCTAGGGAGGCCTCAGGAAACTTATAATCATGGCAGAAAGCAAAACAGGAGCAGGTGTCCTCACATGACTGGAGCAGGAAGAAGAGCGGGGGAGTTACTAAACAACCAGATCTCATGAGAACTCGCACACTATACATACCAAAAGGGATGGTATTAAGCTATTTATGACAACTCTGCCCCTATGATCCAATCACTTCCCATCAGGCCCCACCTTCAAAACTAGGGATTACAACCAACATGAGATTAGGGTGGAGACACAGATCCAAACCATATCAGGCATGCATTACTCTTGTAATTAAACACAATTCAACAAAATACATAAAATGTAAGCAAAACACAACAACAAAACAAAGAATTAAACTTTGTTTCTTTAACACAAGTAGTCACATTGGCTTCTATACAAGTTTATCTCTGCAGGACACACATATTATGATGTATTAGAAGGAAGACAAATGTCATCAAGCCTTAAGGCAGGTCCTGATGTATCCTTCCTTAAGGAAAAGTACCTAATAACCTTACACTAGCTAAACTAAGAGATAATATGTTAGTGATTCTTCCCAGATAAAGATAGTCTCTAAAGTAGTTCACAAACTCCACCTGGAAAGAAGAGTGGCTATTGCTCAAGTTATTCTTCAATGTGGCATGGAAAAAAACTTTGAAAAAGTCACAAGGCTCCACAAACACTGATTCCAACAACCGAGAAACTCTACAGCAGGGATGTCCAATTTTTCAGCTTCCCTGGGCCACACATAAAATACACTAACACTAATGACAGCTGATGAGCCAAAAAAATAAAAATAAAAAATCACAAAATGTTCCATAAAATCTCATAATGTTTTAAGAAAGTTGTGTTGGGCAACATTCAAACCCCGGGCCACAGGTTGGACACACTTTCTCAATAGCCTACAACAAGGAAGAAATAAATTAATATTTCTGCTCTCTTTTCTGGCACCAACTCTCAGCTTCACTAACTCACAAATGAGAAGAAACCAGGCATCCAATTATGCCAAATTACTTGTTCAAAGAAAGGACCATTTGGGATTCCTCTCTTGGATTTCCTCCACTCAGGTCCTATAGTAAGATGAAAGCTTTCATTTAATTGTATCTTTTTCATTTTTTGGTTGAAGCACTAGCATCCAGGACACTAATTTACCTATAGAACAATTATCTAGACTCAATTAGAAGTATCTTACATATTGAAGCAGAGTTAGAGCTAAAATCTCAAGCAACCAACATCCTTAATTTAAAGAAATTAAATCAGTAGCCAAAGCCATTTTTTACTGCTATTTTGGTTAACAGGGCCACAATAATTTATCCATTTTCTTGAAATCCACAGAAATTTAAAAACTGAATCTTTATTTTATTTTATTTTATTTTTTTATTATACTTTAAGTTCTAGGGTACATGTGCATAACGTGTAGGTTTGTTACATATGTATATTTGTGCCATGTTGGTGTGCTGCACCCATCAACTCGTCAGCACCCATCAATTCATCATTTATATCATGTATAACTCCCCAATGCAATCCCTCCCCCCTCTCCCCTCCCCATGGTAGGCCCCAGTGTGTGATGTTCCCCTTCCC
>NW_016823461.1:136248-145563 GCF_001698545.2 Rhinopithecus bieti
GTGGGACCCTCCCGGCCAGGTGAGGGATATATTCTTCCTGTGTGCCCGTTGCTTAAGCGCGGTATTGGGGTGGGAGTTACTCGATTTTCCAGGTGTTGTGTGTCTCAGTTCCCCTGGCTAGGAGAAGGGTTTCCCTTCCCCCTTGCACTTCCCAGGTGAGGCGATGCCTCGCCCTGCTTCAGCTCTCGCTGGTCAGGCTGCAGCAGCTGACCAGCACCTATTGTCCGGCACTCCCTAGTGAGATGTCCCCAGTACCTCATTTGAAAATGCAGAAATCACCGGTCTTCTGTGTCGCTCGCGCTGGGAGTTGGAGACTGGAGCTGTTCCTATTCAGCCATCTTGCTCCGCCCATCAAAACTGAATCTTTTAACGGCACAATCTGCTCTAAAGTGATGGCAATTTCTGACATGAACTTATGTGAGAATTTTTTAAATCTTTATTTATTGTACATAATACATGTTCCCTGCAAAAATACCTAGGTATATTAGAAAATCATATAGATATACGATTATTAAGGGCATACCAAGACTCCAATGATATTGTTATTTGATATCAAGAACATGATTATGTAACTTTTATAAAAATTGGAAAATGATTTTTCTAAAGCATGTGGCTCAAAGACTGTCAAACTCTATAAGAAAACTAAGCATATTAGGTCAAGTGCGGTGGCTCACACCTGTAATCCCAGCACTTTGGGAGGCCGAGGTGGGCGGATCACGAGGTCAGGAGATCGAGACCATCCTGGCTAACACAGTGAAATCCCATCTCTTCTAAAAATACAAAATACTAGCCAGGTGTGGTGGCGGGCACCTGTAGTCCCAGCTACTTGGGAGGCTGAGGCAGGAGAATGGCATGAACCCGGGAGGCAGAACTTGCAGTTAGTCTCAGATATTTCCTTACAGCAATATGAGAATGGAAAATACAGAAAATTGGTACCAAGAATAGGGTACTACTGTGCTGAGATCGCGCCACTGCACTCCAGCCTGGGTGACTGAGCGAGACTCCATCTCAAAAAAGTAAAAAAAAAAAAAAAAAAAAAAAAAAAAAAAAAAAAAAAAAAAACTAAGCACATTAAAGGTTATGGATAACGATTATTTCATCTGCATAGAATATTGCTGGAGGTGTGTTTTAAAGTAGTAATGTGGTACTTGTATGACAGTAGTAGTAGTTTGGATCACTGACCTCTTGCTTATTATGTGTATCAGAAATCATTATTTACAGAAAATGTTTGCTCAAAAAAAAATTCTTAAAACTTTAGAGTATCCAAATTTAAAAATATTATAATAAGTTATCAGCAGACCTCGTGGATTCCATTCTTTGTTTCTAGTCACTACCAGGCAGTCAGATGCAGACATCAATTCCTATTGTCCCCTAAATTCTCCTTGTCCTTTATCCATCTCTTTTTCTCTAATATCCTTTGATTCTTTTAATTTGTTTTCCAAGGATAGGAGGGAAGATAAGTACTATGGGTTTTTTTTTTTTTTTTTTTTGAGTTGGAGTCTCGCTCTGTCATCCAGGCTGGAGTGCAGTGGTGCAATCTCGGCTCACTGCAAGCTCTGCCTCTGTGGTTCACACCATTCTCCTGCCTCAGCCTCCTGAGTAGCTGGGACTACAGGTGCCCGTCACCACGCCCGGCTAATTTTGTGTATTTTTAGAAGAGACGGGGTTTCACTGTGTTAGCCAGGATGGTCTCGATCTCCTGACCTCGTGATCCGCCTGCCTCGGCCTCCCAAAGTGCTGAGATTACAAGCATGAGCCATGGCGCCTGGCCAGTACTATCCTTTTTTTTTAAATATCTGAAAAAGCAAGGCGAAGCCATCCAATTTACTCTCACTATGGTTTTAAGACCTTTGAATGGAAAGCACTTTAAATGCATGTGGTAATTCTTGTGTCTCCTTCCATATAACACTCATGCTTATGTAATAAAACACGACCTCTCTCAGCCAGTGAGAACTAAGATGTCTAGATGACTGACTGGAGGATCTGGGCACTTGCCTAGCATCCAGTCAAGATCATCCAGTCAGGGTCAGCTGATGTCAAACATCGTATTTATAGGGATGTTTTACTATCTTTTTTTTTTTTTTTAAACTAAGTTTTACTAATGTAGGTTAAAAAAACTTTTAGGGGTTCCTTGAAAAATATCAGAAAATCACAGATATTTGGAAGGCTCCACTTGAGAGAAGTTAATAAGAAAACATCTCTCTCCATAAATCTGGTTTATCTGTGTGAAATCAGTTTTTAATTCCATGAATATCATGGTATTTGTTTCTATCTTTTTATCTTCATCTGTATTCCTCATTAAAGTATACTTCAAGAGAATGGGATCTCTACAGTAGCCAATATAATTTACTGGCCCTTCTGATTCTGACCCATTTACCGTGTGACCAAGAAAAACCGGGGAAAGCAATAGAGCCTTAAAAATTAAAGGGAAATAAAAATGAGAGAATTAACTTTTAGGCGCCATCTAAGATGTGTAAAGTCCTTTTCCCACATGTCTCTTTGGCAACCTATATTTCCCAATGGTTCATTGGGAACCATATATGACAGGGACGAAAGATCTGGACAAGTAGATGTATGTGTTAACTTAGGTGTCAGAGAGTGCTGGCTGAAGAAAAAAATGCACAAATTATAATGGAACAGAATGCAGTATGCTTCTCCCTGTGGGCTATGTACCAGCACCAGCTCCATGTCATCTCCTTCCGTGGGAGGAGTAAAATTCAGTCCTCTAGAGTTGAAAACCTTGGCCCAAGAGATGCTTTTAAAGAAGTATAAATGGTTCCAGATTTCCTATCATGTTTGGATATCTCTTTGCTTTATTTTTTTTTTTTTTTTTCGTCTCCTCTCAACCTGCTAAATATCTTCAGGATTCTAGAAAATACAAGTAAGTAAACTGAGTTAAGATCAATGAAAACATGTAGAAAATGACACCAGAAAAAAAAAAGTCAAGAAGCTGCAGAAGCTGATCATTCTTCCAACAACTTAACATCTCACATTTTCCTTGGTTTTTGACCCATGGAGTACTGGACTTGGCTTTAGCTGGAGTTAACTTGCAATTGTAGTATTTTTTGTGTCCTTGTATTAAGTGAGTCATTTTCAAAAAGAGTAGTTTATTTTTCTCTTAGAATATGTTTATGTAATGCTCATTTTCTTTGATATGATGCAGATTTGAATGTTGTATAAGGACTCAAGGAATTTACATTGTAGTAGTTAAAACAAGGTTCAGTAATAAAAAATTTTAGTAGTTTAATGTGTATGTGTGTGTGCGTATGCCTTGTTCTGTAGTTAATTGACTATTATGCATCAGGTAATAATAGCCTAGGCACAGATTAAGAAGTTGGCACTCCAAAATTTTTAACTCTCTTCCCTGTGTAACAAAGATATTATCCTGGTGAGGGGCAAAAATAAAACTCCATTTCAAAATTCATGTGTCCATCACCATGCTGAACTATTTGCACCTCATCAAAGTAAATGACAGATTCGGGGTGAAGATTACCAACTGATATCATGTACCCAGTGTAAGAAATTTATTCCTGGTATTTATGGATACCCTAAATCAATTAAATTTCAATTTGATGGATAATAAGCCTGAAGTCCCAAAAGTTAAACTTATTCAAGTTGACAATAATTTTGGTCTTAATTGCTACAATTTTGTTAGTACCCTGATGTCATCTATTGTTGGGATAGAGATATGAATGACTTATGTAGCTACCATCCTAAAACACTGACTTCAGAAATGACTTACGTTTTAAATTTATGTTTATTTTTAGGTATTTTACAAGCAAGAGAACTAAAGTGCAAATTAAATGATGTTTCCAGGGTCAGAGAGTCGGAATAAGATTTAGCAAGTATTTAAATACAATTACATATGTCCTTAGAGCTATACTGTTCCAATTACACCATACTGTCTTTGCTCTGTGGATACATTAATGAGTCAGTCAGAATATGCCATCAGAAATATCCTAGAATAATGCTACAAGGAACCCAGGCCTATAATCTGGGTAATCACATGTGACAATGTTATAGAAAAAACAAACAAACATTAAAAAACCATTGATATCACAAAAGATTACCAGAAAAAAATTTAAAGGCCCGAAAAGTCTGTTTTCTTTCCTTCTTATCTTCATTCTGTACTTTTTTTTCCTCTTAGATTTTTCTCTGCCAACCCTAATGTCCAGATGAAGCCCAGTCACTGTAACCCTCCCTTCTACAACTACACTTCACTCACATGCATGACTCTGGCCTAAAACTGTGTCAGGAATTCTTCAAAATTAATCTTTTCTGTCTCTGAAACATCAAGAGTTTATTTAAAATATTCTAACAAGGTGAGATACATATTAAATAGTAAAACAATTAGTTTATGTAAATAAAGTGGATCCACGGAGTTAAATAACTTCAAATTTTATCTTAATATTTTTAAAGAACCTTATGCTAACTTAAAGCAAGGCTAAATTGGTCAACTGTGTGGATATTTTATATTCTAAACTGTAACTCAAAAAATGGGGTCCAAACATTTTCATCATATAAAATTTGAGACCAGAATATTCAGCACTTAACAAAAAACAAAAGTAAAGGTAGCAGACTATGCTATACGATGATTAGTATATTGAACTGTAATGGAATCAAGAGATGGAGGAGCAGTCATTTCTTAAGCCCCGGTGCCACCTCAAAAAAACAAGAACTTTAGCCAGCTTTTATTTGAGAAAGGGGACTGATAGAGTATAGAAGCCACCTGTCATTTGCATATTATCATCTATGTTTATACCCATGCATCTATCTATGTATCTATGTATCTATCTATCTATCTATCTATCTATCTATCTATCTATCTATCTGTCTAATCTGTCTCCTCTAATCTATCTATCTACCTTTATAATTTTTCTGTGTGTATGTCACCTACCCTGGTGTTTTATCTCCTAATCTTCCTTTTCATCCAATATTACATTTGCTTCTATCCACATTTTTTGGAACTAGTAATTGGTAATAACTAGTAATTTATTAAAGTAATATAGACTCCTGTTTCATAATATGAAAACATTAAATTACTTGCTACTGTGGTGGTACTTAGAAATACAATATGTATTGTCTCATTTTCAATCAGTGACTGAAGTGGAAAGAAATGAAATATTTTATTCTTTACCATCTATGAGGCATATAGTTGGTTTTTTTTTTGTTTGTTTGTTTGTTTTTTTTTGTTGTTGTTTGTTTGTTTGTTTTTTTTGAGAGGGAGTCTCGCTCTGTCACCCAGGCTGTGTAATCTCTGCTCACTGAAACCTCCGCCTCCCAAGTTTAAGCAATTCTCCTGCCTCAGCCTCCTGAGTAGCTGGGATTAAAAGTGCACGCCACTACACCAGGCTAATTTTTGTATTTTTAGTAGAGACAGGGTTTCACTGTTTTGGTCAAGCTGGTCTCGAACTCCTGACCTTGTGATCTGCCTGCCTCGGCCTCCCAAAGTGCTGGGATTACAGGCATGAACCACCGCGCCCAGCAGGCATATCCATTTAAAAACCCAGCTCAGTTTGGCATTGCAAATAGTTAAAGTTTATAATGTCTTATCTTATATTTTTGAGGAATAGATTAATTGGCAGAATAATTTAATTTGCTGTGTGTCTTCAATGGCTAGCATATGGCTTAACAATAAGTTAATGCCAATAAATGTAGAAGAAGGCATATAAGCTATATTGCTTGAAATCTATTTTGTCAGACTTATTCCCTCCCATTTCTGTAAGCAGTACAACTCCATTTCATAACTCTCTATTTTCCTTAGGGATATGATAAAAAATTTGATGCTGTGTTTTGTATCTAGTTTTATCTTGATAGGCAGCATTGGATGGTAGTAAAGATTAAAGTTTTCAGATTTACCCTGCCTTACTTTAAATCCAATAGGGCCTAGGATAAGAGGCTGAAAGTCTGGGGGTTTTCTTACATCTGTAGAAATAATAGGATTTATATAAAGGTAATTTAAAGGGGTTTTCAATAGGTTATTGTGAAGATTTAATAAGTTAATATTTGTAAGGTAGTATAACACATATTAAGCAGTTATTAAATAATATCTATTCATTTTTTAAGGTATAAAAAATTATTTGGTAGGACTTAAATATTAAGCTTATTAACCCATTTTACTCTCCATTCCCAGAGAAGAAAACATTGAAAAGAAAAAAAATCTGATCAGACCTCATTCAGCCTAAGGTGGTGCTTCTGTATCCTCAACCTTGTGGTCTTTCATTAATGGCACTAGGCCTGGAATAAACTGTACACATGGCTCCTTTCATTCATAATCACACTAATCCGCAGGATGTGTGGTATGTCCTAATGGGAATCCCAGGGCTGGAAGGCTTGCATACCTGGATCTCCATTCCTTTTTCTTTTGTGTACACTGTGGCTGTTGCAGGCAATATCTTCTTGATCTTCCTGATCATGACTGAGCGCAGTCTCCATGAGCCCATGTATCTCTTCCTATCCATGCTGGCCTCAGCAGACTTCCTGCTCTCCACTGCTGCAGCCCCTAAGATACTGGCTAACCTCTGCTTCCACTCTACGGATATATCCTTTGGTAGCTGTGTGTCTCAGATGTTCTTCATACATTTCATCTTTGTGGCAGAATCTGCTATTCTCCTGGCAATGGCATTTGACTGCTATGTGGCCATCTGTTACCCACTGAGATACACCACCATTTTAACCTCATCAACCATCAGGAAGATTGGCATAGCAACTGTGGTCAGGAGCTTTTTCATCTGCTGTCTGTTCGTCTTCCTGGTATACCGACTTACATATTGTGGGAGAAACATCATTCTTCATTCCTACTGTGAGCACATGGGCATTGCCAGATTGGCATGTGGCAGTATCAATGTCAACATCATTTATGGCCTCACTGTGGCCCTATTCTCTACAGGACTGGATATAGTGCTTATCATTATATCCTATGTAATGATCCTCTACTCAGTGTTTCAGATACCTTCCTGGGCTGCCAGGTTCAAGGCCCTTAGTACGTGTGGCTCTCACATCTGTGTCATACTTACGTTCTATGCCCCAGCATTCTTTTCATTTCTTGCCCATCGCTTTGGAGGTAAAACCATCCCTCACCACATTCACATCCTAGTGGCCAATCTCTATGTGTTGGTGCCCCCTATGCTAAACCCCATCATTTATGGGGTGAAGACCAAACAAATTAAAGATCGAGTGATTTTGCTTTTCTCTCCTATCAGTGTATGCTGTTAAAATTTAAAAGTCTATTTTAGGGAATAGAAATAGATACAATCCATAGAAATCCTCAAACACACTTAAAAGGATGGTGTCTATCAAAATGCCCACTGCATTTTGCTAAGGCACTCAAAGATCAAAGATATTGAAGAAAAATACTTTAAAATAATGACATTCTCAATTTTTTTCAGACATACTATTTTCAGGAATTTTAACTTAAAAATGCATAAAGATAATTGAGAAAAGAGAAATATATTTTAGGGTTTAATCCAGATTGACTTTTCCTACATAGAGCTAAGAAGTGGGGTTTCGAGTCAGTCACCGTGCTTTTTACAGTCAGTCTGAAATTCTGATGAAGTGTACAACACTCCCGCTGTCCTCTGCAGAGACTTGAACCAATAACATGAAGCCATAATATTATAGTTATTTATGTCAACACCTATTACTTAAGTTAAAATGTTACCCTTAAAATATTTTCTAACTCACTGACATCTCACAAAGTCTATTGTATGGAATAGACACATAATACATATGTATTCAATAAGTGCATAATAGTGAATTAAAGCAAATAATAACCAATATTAAATTAACACATATGAGATTACCTGGATGATTTAACAGCTAATACATATTTTCCCGTTTTAATGGAGATTTTAGACCCAAATCATCAATATAGCATCATGGCATCAACAGAGACATCACTGAAGAAGTAAAATGATTGAACATTTCTATACCTGGGTGATAAATAAATGTTTAAAATAATCATTTTTTAAAAGCTAAAGGAGATTAAGGAGAATATTATCCAAGAAACTTAAGTAAAAAAAGAATGTAATCACAGCGAAAGTAATTATCTATGATTTAATCTACAGACTATACCTTAATTCCTTCACATCAATACACATTTTTACAATCTCTCCTTCTTAAAAGCCTAGAACAATGCCATAAGAAAGTTTAAAAAATGACCTTATTTATGCCTAAAGAAAGAAAAAAATAACTTTGAGAAATTTGAGGTATTATCTTAAACACTTGCAACCTACTTATGCTTGACTTATGCTTAATTTTTTCTGACTTTTATAGAAATTTATACATGTATTAACACATACATTTACATATACATACACTCATTTTTCTACATTTATATGTGGATATACTTTCATATATGTGTATGTACACACACATACATATGTATGCGTGTGACACACACACACACACGTTTGTGCACCAAAGAATAAAAAAGTTAGAAATAGACTTCCTATAGTATTTCCATTATTGGGAAGGGAGAATACATGAAACATTCTAAAAAATCCAATTAATTTTTTTCTACTAGTACTACACTAAATATTTAAGTGTTATTTTGAATTATCTGCAAAATATTTGCATTTCTCAGTACATCTGTTAAACTTTACATAGTATGCTTTTTCTACTCTACAGAATGTTTTGGACATTCTGTGTGAAATTTATACTCATTTTTGTATTTCTCCGTAAAAGTAATAATATGACGGAAAATGAGGGAATAGATTGCAGTATGATGACAGAGGATTTGACTGAAAGGCAGGAAGGTTTTGTATCCTTGATTTTAGCAGTGGGGATCTAAGAATATGACAATTTCCCATCCAGAATGCATGAAACATGTTATCTAAAATAGGTATATGAATATATGTAGTCATATATACATATATAGCTACACAGTCATACACATGTCATTTTAGCAGTTAAAAATGGTATAAATAAAAATGATTGAATTTATGTTCTTTAAACAAACTTTCAGTTCAGCACTCAGATTCTGAAAGGATTTAGGAAATGGCTATTGCTATGTAGCTGCTGAAGGAAACATTACTGAGCCATTGCCCTGGACATGAGAAGAACTTTTCATGTTCTACTGTCTCCTTAATCACTAACCTTTCAGCTAGGAAAGAGAAAGAAGAAAGAAAGAAAGAAAGAGAGAAAGAAAGAAAGAAAGAAAGAAAGAAAGAAAGAAAGAGAGAGAGAGAGAGAGAGAGAGAGAAGGAAGGAAGGAAGGAAGGAAGAAAGGAAACAAAGTAAGAAAGAAAGAATGAAAGAAAGAAAGAAAGAAAGAAAGAAAGAAAGGAAGTAAGGAACAATAAAAAGGAAAGGAAT
>NW_016823461.1:146398-149988 GCF_001698545.2 Rhinopithecus bieti
ATTCATAAAACAAAACAAAACAAAAAATGAAAAAAAAGAACCAAAATGATAACAGAACTGTACATCTGCCTAAAATAAATGAAAGAGTTGTTTATTGTACATTGTTTATTATGATAACAATTCTCTCCAAAACAACTCATAATTAATTCAATTCAATCCTAATCAAAATAAGAATTTGTCTTGTGTTTTACATTTCTTTCCATTTTTATTGTGATAAAGTTTATAAATATGCTACATATAATACTGTATATCATATGTGATAAAGTTCACCATGTTAACCATTTTTAAGTATAATTATATGGCATTAATTATATTCACAATATTGTATCATCATCATCATGATCTCATGCCAAAATTTTTTCATCATCCAAGCAGAAATGTTATACTTGTTAGGCAATAACTCCCCAGTCCCATAGTAACCTCTAATCTACTATATGTTTCTCTAAGTCAGTCTATTTTAGATAATTCATATAAATAGATTCATACAATATTTGTTGTTTTGTGTCTGGCTTATTTTACTCAACATAACGTTTCAAAGTTCATCCATGCCATAACATGTATGGTAGTAAGTCTTTGCTTAATGTTATCCTTTCCTAGATTCTTGGAAACTGAAACTTTAAGCCAAATGACATATAATGATATCCATTTTTTTTTCTCATCTAACAAAACAGCATTGGATAAAACAGTGTTATTTGAGGATCTGTTGTACGTTATTTCACTTAGAGTTGCCGTTTCCAAAAACTTATTCATGACATTAAATGAGGACTTACTGCATCTATGCTTCATTCTTTTTTATCGCTACATAATATTCCATTGTGTGTATATATCACATTTGTTTATTCATTCATCTATTTATGTACATTCTGGTTGTTGCCACCTGGCTATTGTGAATAATGTTACAATGAACATTTTGGTACAAGTACCTGTTTAAATCTTTATATATATTTGTAATATATACCTAGGAGAGGAATTTTGGGGTCTTATGATAATTCAGTGCCTACGTTTTTGAAGACCTATCAAAATATTTTCTACAGAAGTTGCACCACTTAACACTTTTAGCAGCAATATATGAGGATTCCAATTTTCTAATATCTTTGTCAACACTTGTTACTTTTCATTTGGTTTGTTTCTCTTAAATTATAGGCATTCTAGTAAGTTTGAAGTGGTGTTTTATTGTTGTTTTGGTTTGCATTTTATGTGCCAATGATCATTTATATATCTTCTTTGTAGAAATTACTCATTCACATCATTTGCATATTTTTAAACTGAGTTGTTTGTCTCTTTGTTTTGAGTTGTAGAACTTCTTCATACATTCTGGATATTAAACTTACCAAATATATAATTTGCAAAGATGTTCTTTCATATCATAGGTTGTCTTTTACTTTCTTAATAAAGTCCTTTGTTGCATGAACTTTTTAAATGAAATCCAATTTATGTATTTATTTTTTGCTACTCATGCTTTTTGTGTCATATCTAAGAATCTATTGTAAAATCAAAGTTCATGAAGATTTACCCATGCTTCCTTCTGAGGGTGTTATGGCTTTAGTTCAATTTAGGTCATTACTAAATTTTCATGCATGCTGGCTTTTTGAAAGAAAAGCCTATTTGAAAGAATAAATACAAAAAGTTAGCATGACAACTTAAAACTATAGCTTGACCAATTGAATACGAAGTTGTATATAAAAACAGAATAATGGCAGTATGTGCATATGGCAAAAAGGACACAGATCAAAGAACAGAAAACAGTCCAGAATTAGATCCATATTTATATGAAAATTTAAAATAAAATATATGTAGTCCGTCAAAATGCTTGGAGACCAAACCTTGATCTTATACTTGGTATTAGAAAAATTGTTTATATGTTTGAGAATACTGATAAGTAAAATCCCTAATTACCCAAGTCACCAAAACAAATATCAGATGGAATCCAGAATCTCTCTATTACCTGTCTTTATCATGATTACTGTCTTTATCCCCCTTTAATATTATCTACACCACTATCCCTATCTGCAGTTTTGTCTCTAGCTCTAGATCCAACTCTGCATCTCTCTACTTTTTGCTTTGTGTATGGAATAGCTTCTTAAGAATGAAAAGTATACAATATTAATAAAACGTATGTTAACCTGACTACATAAAAGTTTTCTAAATGATCGTGTATGAAAAAATTAATGAAGTTAAGAGGTGGGGAAGTATATAAGAAATACAAACCAATGTCTTATATTTAAATTATAATTAATGACATTGTGTAACTATTTTATGTTTATTTGGGTTTTGCATTGACATTGGCATGTTCTTATGCATAATCTCTGACATGTTTCTCAGGAATTATTCCCTCCTTTTTCTCTAATACACCCGAAGGTTCTGGGAATAATTATTCTTGGTTAATGGCTTCTTGAGGGATTCTGACTCATTCTGTCTCTCTGTCTTCCAGTCAACTAAGCACATATACAAGTAGGTAGTAAATATGTCCACAGCCCAGTTGAAAGTAAGCAGTAACAAATAGTATGCATGGATTGATGTGGCAGCTCTCAGTTCCACCTAGGTAAGTATCTGAGGTCTAGGATCAACTATAGTTATGCCTAATGGTATAATGTTCTGACTTGCACCAGCTTAGGAAAACTGATTATGCTCATTTCAGCTCTGCATTTAATGGCATCACATTGGTAGTCTGGAATTCATCATGGTAGAAGTCATTAAAACACAAAAATTGGTAACCAGTAAAAATCAGGGCATTTTTATTTGGAAACATCTATTAGTATTCCATTGATTATGCCTAACCAAGAGCCCTGGCCCAACATGGGAAGAAGAGTTCAGCCTTAGTCACATTCTTACCTCTGAGCCTCATCCTGAATTCCATTTCTGGCCTCCAACCTTAATACCTAAGGTTCTGCTACAGATAAGCGGAACTTTAGTGCTAATAAACTTATTCCCAGATAAATATCTCTAAGCCTGTACCCTAGCCCCACCATCACATGTGACCTGTGAGATACTGATGCTTCTGATCATGCTCCCTGACCCCAGGTTCCAGCAGAAGACCCTGACCCTTCTGCAAAATACAGAGGAGCTTTCCTAATCTTCTATGGAGAGCAGGTGGAGAAAGAGTGAACTGGAGGGGCGGAGCAAGATGGCTGAATAGGAACAGCTCCAGTCTCCAACTCCCAGCGCGAGCGACACAGAAGACCGGTGATTTCTGCATTTTCAACTGAGGTACTGGGTTCATCTCACTAGGGAGTGCCAGACAACCGGTGCTGGTCAGTTGCTGCAGCCCGACCAGCGAGAGCTGAAGCAGGGCGAAGCATCGCCTCACCTGGGAAGCGCAAGGGGAAAGGAATCCCTTTTCCTAGCCAGGGGAACTGAGACACACAACATCTGGAAAATCAGGTAACTCCCACCCCAATACTACGCTGTACCAAGGGTCTTAGCAAACAGGCACACCAGGAGATTATATCCCACACCTGACGTGGAGGGTGCCACGCCCACGGAGACTTCCTCATTGCTAGCAGGGCAGTTTGCGATTTAACCGCAAGGCAGCAGCGAGGCTAGGGGGAGGGGCGCCCGCCATTGCTGAGGCTTAAGTAGGTAAACAAAGC